>NC_091455.1:180670697-180973197 GCF_027789765.1 Dendropsophus ebraccatus | reverse complement strand
AAAACCTGATCCAGGAACATGCACAACAGGTAAAATCACTGGATAGGGGTACATTACTAGAAACATCTTTGAGAACAAATGAGAGAACTGAGAGAATTCCACTAGTGACAACATATAACTCCATGAGTTCTGAGATATCGAAAATTATTAACAGACATTGGCACATTCTTAGAAGAAGTTATGGTCATATTCGTGCCTTCAATAATCAGCCACTTATGTCATACAAAAGAAGCAGGAACATACGGGATCTTGTGGTTAAAACAGAGATACAGCCTGAAAGACCTCTGACATCCACTTTTTTAGGTCCACGGACAGTGGGGTGTTATCCATGTGCTAATTGTGTCACTTGTAAACATGTTGTAAAGGGACAGTCATTCACACATCCATCTACGGGCAAAACATGGAAGATCAATAAGTACCTTACCTGTAATTCAGAATGGATTATTTATTTGTTAATATGCCCCTGCGGATTGCTATATGTGGGTGAGACACAGAATGATGCCAGGACACGTTTAAATCAACATCGGTATACTATACGCAGTAAACGAATGGACTTACCGGTATCCAAACACTTTGTAGAGGCGAAACACAGAGAGGGCGATCTTAGGGTGATGTTCATCGATCAAATTCCTGCTCCTCCAAGAGGTGGAGATCGTGTTTCCCAATTAAAGAGACGAGAATTATTGTGGATTTATAGACTCAATTCATTAAAACCGAACGGCCTTAATGTGGATTATAAAATACTCCCCCGTTATTGTAAAACATAAAGTTCATACAGTGGTACTCTTCTAAATTATGATGTGTTGTACTATGCTTTTAATATATCCTGTAAACACCACATATATTTTGTTACAATTATTACATATTTAATGCATGAATTAATATGCTATTCTTCTTCCTTTCTTTAGAAACTGAGATTTAATCAAGCATCAGTTGGAACAGTATATCTGGGACACCACGGCGATTGACGGACAGCATCAACACTCACATATGTTTTATTACATTTTTTACATTGGACTTTATTCTTTGTACTTAATAAACCCGAGGACGTAACCTGGCGAATTGCTTTTAGAACCATCTGCTCGTAGCCCCCACAGGGTTAAGCTTGATCTCCTTGGGGCGGGATCTCCCGGTTCCAAAATTGGAGTAAAGGCTGACATTTCTCCATGTTTTCATCCGGCTGGATGATATGGGGTTATGCCTGTGTTAATTGGTTGGCATTTGCAGTAGGTTCGGCTCTTATTTACTTATCCTCATGGGTTAATTACAATGTACTCATAGGACCACCTACAGCGTTATCGTCACGGATGACGCGCTTTCCATTCATTGGTCCGGGATCCACGCATGCGCACACCATTGTGCGTTCCAAAATAGCGTGCGGTCCACAGGACGGAAGTCTATGGTTTCATTATACGTGTGATGCTGATAGTCAAGAACTGTGAGTGAACCCAGCTTGTTCCAATTTGTTCGTTAACTTTATTTATCTCATACTTTTTGATATATACACTGATCACTTATATTTTTATATCCTATGGGCCTAAAGAGGACCCTCTTATGTACATTTACATTGTGAAGATTGATTTGATAAATATTCACCTGTATATACACTCAATTGATTTGATGATTCACTAATTATTTATGTATAGACACATGTATATAACTCACTTGTATGTGGTGTGATCACTAGCTTGAAAATGGTCGGAATTGTACGACCGAAACGTCGCTGCTGTACCGTGTGATGCTTTAAATAAACCACTCAACGTTTATTCACCGTTACTGGAGTGCTGCAGTGCTGTATTTTTTCTATATTAAAACCAGGGGATCTGGTAATACTGCAAGGCACCCAACTACAATCTTGCATCGAGTGCCACGCCATATTGTATTTATCTAGATAGATAGATAGATAGATAGATAGATAGATAGGAGATAGATAGATATGAGATAGATAGATAGATAGATAGATAGATAGATAGATAGATAGATAGATAGGAGATAGATAGATAGATAGATAGATAGATAGATAGATAGATAGATAGATAGGAGATAGATAGATAGATAGGAGATAGATAGGAGATAGATAGATAGGAGATAGATAGATAGATAGGAGATAGATAGATAGATAGATAGATAGATAGATAGATAGATAGATAGATAGATAGATAGGAGATAGATAGATAGGAGATAGATAGATAGGAGATAGATAGATAGATAGGAGATAGATAGGAGATAGATAGATAGGAGATAGATAGATAGATAGATAGGAGATAGATAGATAGATAGATAGATAGGAGATAGATAGATAGGAGATAGATAGATAGATAGGAGATAGATAGATAGATAGATAGATAGATAGATAGATAGATAGATGATAGATAGATAGATAGATAGATAGATAGATAGATAGATAGGAGATAGATAGATAGATAGATAGATAGATAGATAGATAGATATGAGATAGATAGATAGATAGATAGATAGATAGATAGATAGATAGATAGGAGATAGATAGATAGATAGGAGATAGATAGATAGATAGATAGATAGATAGATACAATAGATAGATAGGAGATAGATAGATAGATAGATAGATAGATAGATAGATAGAAGATAGATAGATAGATAGGAGATAGATAGATATGAGATAGATAGATAGATAGATAGATAGATAGATAGATAGAAGATAGATAGATAGATAGATAGATAGATAGATAGATAGATAGGAGATAGATAGATAGATAGATAGATAGATAGATAGATTGATAGATAGATAGATAGATAGGAGATAGATAGATAGGAGATAGATAGATAGATAGGAGATAGATAGATAGATAGATAGATAGATAGATAGATAGATGATAGATAGATAGATAGATAGATAGATAGATAGATAGATAGATAGATAGATAGGAGATAGATAGATAGATAGGAGATAGATAGGAGATAGATAGATAGGAGATAGATAGATAGATAGGAGATAGATAGATAGATAGATAGATAGATAGATAGATAGATAGATAGATAGGAGATAGATAGATAGGAGATAGATAGATAGGAGATAGATAGATAGATAGGAGATAGATAGGAGATAGATAGATAGGAGATAGATAGATAGATAGGAGATAGATAGATAGATAGATAGATAGATAGATAGATAGATAGATAGGAGATAGATAGATAGGAGATAGATAGATAGATAGGAGATAGATAGATAGATAGATAGATAGATAGATGATAGATAGATAGATAGATAGATAGATAGATAGATATGAGATAGATAGATAGATAGATAGATAGATAGATAGGAGATAGATAGATAGGAGATAGATAGATAGATAGATAGATAGATAGATAGATAGATAGATAGGAGATAGATAGATATGAGATAGATAGATAGATAGATAGATAGATAGATAGATAGATAGGAGATAGATAGATAGATAGATAGATAGGAGATAGATAGATAGATAGATAGATAGATAGATTGATAGATAGATAGATAGATAGGAGATAGATAGATAGGAGATAGATAGATAGATAGGAGATAGATAGATAGATAGATAGATAGATGATAGATAGATAGATAGATAGATAGATAGATAGATAGATAGATAGATAGATAAGATAGATAGAGAGATAGATCACTGTGAATATAATGAACAGGAATGTGTGCATAAGATTACACACCACCATCCTAACCAGGCATGTATCATTAGGATATGATGACACATTGCTGCTTTACAAACTCCTTACATAATTCTTTAATGCAAATATAATAAGTTGAATCTCTGGCGTCTCTATGAATCACGTACATTGCTTTGTGTCAGGTCGCATCCAAACCAACACTGACTGTACAGCGTAAAACATTCATTTAAATTCCTCAAAAGCATGAAGCCTCTGGTAAGATTGGTAAATGTATTGCACGCTTTGCTTTCCAATGCTTTTAGAGGTCTTATTATAAACCCTTCCATAGGAACTCAGTAACAATGTCAGTGACAATATTCAAATAAAGGTATAAAGGGGTACTCTGGTGAAAATGTTTTTTTTTATTTATATTTTTTCATTTTAACTGGTGTCAAAACATTATATAGATTTGTAATTTAATTGTAATTAAAAATCTAAAGTTTTTTAATATTTATCAGCTGCTGTATGTCCTGTAGGAAGTGGTGTATTCTTTTCAGTCTGATACATTGCTCTCTGCTGCCACCTCTGTCCATGTCAGGAACTGTCCAGAGTCCTAGCAAATCCTTATTAAAAAAAAAAAAACTCTCCTGCTCTGGACAGTACCTGACATGGACAGAGGTGGCAGCAGAGAACACTGTGTCAGACTGGAGAGAATACACCACTTCCTGCAGAACATGCAGAAGCTGATAAGTACTAGAAGACTGGAGATTTTTAAATAGAAGTAAATTACAAATCTATACAACTTTCTGATACCAGTTAAATTAAAAGTGCATAGCTATGCGTTTCTCCCAGCCATATCTAGTGATCTGTGGGGGTACCAGCACTGTGACCTTGAAATTTTTTCAAACATTCAAACTTTTTAAAATGGCAATAACGCTTTAAAACTGATATATATACACTACCGTTCAAAAGTTTGGGGTCACCCAAACAATTTTGTGTTTTCCATGAAAAGTCACACTTATTCACCACCATACGTTGTGAAATTAATTGAAAATAGAGTCAAGACATTGACAAGGTTAGAAATAATGATTTGTATGTGAAATAACATTGTTCTTACATCAAACTTTGCTTTCGTCAAAGAATCCACCTTTTGCAGCAATTCCAGCATTGCACACCTTTGGCATTCTAGCTATTAATCTGTTGAGGTAAGCTGGAGAAATTGCACCCCACGCTTCTAGAAGCAGCTCCCACAAGTTGGATTGGTTGGATGGGCACTTCTGGCTTACCATACGGTCAAGCTGCTCCCACAACAGCTCAATGGGGTGGTGATCTGGTGACTGCGCTGGCCACTCCATTACCGATAGAATACCAGCTGCCTGCTTCTGCTGTAAATAGTTCTTGCACAATTTGGAGGTGGGTTTAGGGTCATTGTCCTGTTGTAGGATGAAATTGGCTCCAATCAAGCGCTGTCCACTGGGTATGGCATGGCGGTGCAAAATTGAGTGATAGCCTTCCTTATTCAGAATCCCTTTTACCCTGTACAAATCTACCACCTTACCAGCACCAAAGCAACCCCAGACCATCACATTACCTCCACCATGCTTAACAGATGGCGTCAGGCATTCTTCCAGCATCTTTTCATTTGTCCTGCGTCTCACAAACGTTCTTCTTTGTGATCCAAACACCTCAAACTTGGATTCATCCGTCCACAACACTTTTTTCCACTCTTCCTCTGTCCAATGTCTGTGTTCTTTTGCCCATCTTAATCTTTTTCTTTTATTGGCCAGTCTGAGATATGGCTTTTTCTTTGCCACTCTGCACTGAAGGCCAAAATCCCGCAGCCGCCTCTTCACTGTAGATGTTGACACTGGTGTTTTGCGGGTACTATTTAATGAAGATGCCAGTTGGGGACCTGTGAGGCGTCTGTTTCTCAAACTAGAGACTCTAATGTGCTTATCATCTTGCTTAGTTGTGCAACGCGGCCTCCCACTTCTTTTTCTACTCTGGTTAGAGCCTGTTTGTGCTGTCCTCTGAAGGGAGTAGTACACACCGTTGTAGGAAATCTTCAATTTCTTAGCATTTTCTCGCATGGAATAGCCTTTATTTCTAAGAACAAGAATAGACTGTCAAGTTTCAGATGAAAGTTCTCTTTTTCTGGCCATTTTGAGCGTTTAATTGACCCCACAAATGTGATGCTCCAGAAACACAATCTGCTTAAAGGAAGGTCAGTTTTGTAGCTTCTGTAATGAGCTAGACTGTTTTCAGATGTGTGAACATGATTGCACAAGGGTTTTCAAATCATCAAATAACCTTCTGAGCCAATGAGCAAATACATTGTACCATTAGAACACTGAAGTGATAGTTGCTGGAAATGGGCCTCTATACACCTATGTAGATATTGCACCAAAAACCAGACATTTGCAGCTAGAATAGTCATTTACCACATTAGCAATGTATAAAGTGTATTTGTTTAAAGTTAGGACTAGTTTAAAGTTATCTTCATTGAAAAGTACAGTGCTTTTCCTTAAAAAATAAGGACATTCCAATGTGACCCCAAACTTTTGAACGGTAGTATATATATATATATATATATATATATATATATATATACATATATATAGTGTACAGTGCTACTATGGTGCAAGAAGAAGTTCTCTCTGGTTGCCCCAGTGACTCCCATACTACATGACAGTAGTGTTGCTGATTGTCATGGCAGTTTACTAATATGTATTACAATACCCAAACACCCAAATTAAATAAATATTACATTGTTTAAAGTACTATTAAAAGTCGAGTTTTGTTCATTCTGTCTACAAACTAGCAAAAAAGTTGTATGTACTCAAAGGGGATAAAAATGAGATCAACTCTTCTAATTAAAAAACAAGCCAAAACTGAACTCAAAATTTTTTAAAGAAAAGTTATGGCTCTCCGAATATGGTGACGCCGTCCAGCACGCCATACACATAGTAATGTTCTAGGTCTGTTTTATTTGGCCCGTGATCTAGTGAAGGTGGAGTAGACTGAAAATATTCACCATGAATCTGATCATCTGGAATTATACAAAAATATATAATTCATGTTGAAATATGAAAAAAAGAAGTGTGCACAAGTCTCTTTCATTAGCATATCAGGGTTGGGAACCTACTGTCTGCATCTTCAAATCTAACCAGAATGTTGGGATTTACCAGTCAGCACCTGAATGTCATCAGCGCCCTCTGGTGGCCATTCTCTGGTACTTACTTTCTCATAGAAATGCTTGTCCATTTGGAAATGAATCACTGAAAAGCATTTGAGTCATTCTTTTTTCCAGTGATTCACTAATGACGAAAAGTATTTTGAAGCTTAAAGATGAAACAAACAAAGCAGAAAATAGCCGGCATTGTAATGTGCTAATACACACACAGCTTCTATCTGAGATTCATCTATTTTAGTTCATACACTGATGTAGATAAGAAACCTCAAGGACTTGGGAGTTATTTATAGAAAATCTCATCCATTGACTCTCTGCCTTTGTCTGCTCCTAATGTAAAACATTAGGCTCATACAGTATCTGCCCTACAGAAAGATTCATATATGTATAGATACATGAAAAGTGATTAGGTTTTGGCTCTATATAAGCTCCAGGTTATATACAGACCATACCATACCTTTATTTGCCATCAATTAAAAAAAAAAAATCGGAAAATAAATTCATATGACACTGCTCATTAGATTTTACAAGGATGACATCACTGCTGCACAGCATTGTACCTTACAAGGTTGAATGACATCACTAGAATCCTATCAGATGACGTCACTACTACTAATGGACCCACTGCCATAAGTTTATATTGCTTTGTACCATTTATCACATGTAGACTTCACTTGTCAGCAACGTTTCCTTGGAAATGAAACCGAATTGTTGTCATCGTTCGCCGGCGACGTGTAATTAATTTGGGAGATCTGGGGCGGTTTTCACGCCGGCTAAAGGTGAATGTGCGTCTGCATAAGTGATGGCTCTAACTGCATTCAGCGGCATTATTTATTAAATACTGCAGCATGTAACAATGGGAATTCAATTAGCAGTGTATAATATGCTGGATGTGTGCCCACCCTAGACGGAGCTCATTCTGTCATTATCAGAGAACAATATCAATGTGACATTTTATCATGTAGAATTAGAAGGGAATTATCTAACAGCAATTCTCTGATGCCGAGTTATTATTATCAGGCGGACAGTCTTTATCCAGATCTGTAGTATAGGGTCCCTGGGCTCCATCAGGACAACACAGATTGTAATGTGGTCAGGAGCATGAACTAATAAGTCCAAAAATGGGGCCTATACTGAGTGGATGCCACCCACAAGTTTTCCTATAGGGTCACACATTGCCTGAATAAACTGTCCCTGCTAGTCTACTGTGCCCAAAACTGTGTCATTCTGTGCCTGCTGGTATTATCCTTTGGAGGGGCATTTGGCTATGGATGACCCCCGCACCCCAATTAGGAAAACATGGCGGTTTTCTTCTAGGAACAGCACCACTCTTGTCTTCAGTTTGTGTGCGGTATTGCAGCTTAGTTTCATTCAAGTGAATGAAGATGGAATGTAATACCACACATGTCCTCAGAACAAGAGTGGCGCTGTTTTTAGAAGAAAGCATCTATCATTTTTTAATCCTGGATAACCACCTTATATTATTTATTGCATATCCACAGGACCTCACCTTTGGGACCTATCTAACCAAATGTTCATGCAGTTTACATAAATCCCATAGGCATTAAAGGGCATTTTACTGGATACTTATCTCTCAGTCTGGAGGACCTGACCTATCTTACATTACTCAGGCAAGTCATAGTTTTGCATGGAGGCCTCTTCTCTTTTAGTATTTGTTGTAGCCCTCCTTCTATAACAGGGGGAGACGTGCGACCAACAAACAAGGATTTTTTAACCTTCTAAAAAGAATCAATTAGCTAATAAACTGCCGTTTGCACAATAATGTAATAGGACCCGTACACTAAGTACTGGAATAGCTGGAGAGTATAGCCTTGTTCCACTGCGCATCATGAGTACTGCCCCCCAGTACACCCAGCTGCCCTTCTTCTCCTGCTTCATCAGGGTGATCCCTCCACTACAACTGACTCAAGTTAGCCCTGTCAGTCACTGTTAGGCTATGTTCACACAACGTTTTTTCATCTCGGTTTAAAATGACGGCCATCATATGGAGTCTAAAATAACGGACGTTATTTAGCTGTCTGGCCTCCCCTTAGTGCAATGACTGGTGTTTGTACATTATTCTAGTTTGGGGTTACTAATTGCCCTTTGGGGGTGGCTTAATTGAAAAGTCCATTGAATTTAATAGTAAAAATGGAGAAATAACATTGGAAAAAGAAAAACTGTGTGTAAACAACTAATAAAAAACGTCCGCTGTTTGCAAAAGACGTCCGAAATAAATGACCATGTTCATTATTTTGGCGTCTGCGATAAAAACGTCAGTTATTCAATGCATTATGTGCATTGGATGTCCGTCTTCCCATTGGCTTCAATGCATTGGCATTGCAGTCAGTTAATTGCGGCAAAAACTGAAGTTTTTTAAAATATCAAAATCGTCCGCCTTTTCTCTATTTTTGACGTTGTTTGAGCATAGCCTTACCTTGGCACAAAGAGCATTTCCATGACCAATACAAATATAGGCTATGTGCAGATGATGCATTAGACCGGCCGTTCCGTGACCCGGCCGGGATCCCATAGACCGTTATGTAACGTATATTTCCGTAATAATCACGGCCATTGTACAACGGCAGTGGTTTTACAAAAATAAACGTTGTGTGAACATAGCCATACATTGGATATTACCATACAGAATAAATTATTTTTTATATTTACATCTTCAAAGTAATCCCAAATCTCGATTTTATTTTCCATTCGGAAAATCAGACCACACAGATGCACAATAATTCCCCCATTTGTTGTACGGGAGCCAGGAAACGTGATCCATATGAAATATTAATGACAAATTGACGCATCCTGGTAAATATCTCGCCGTACAATGCGAAAATCAATCTATAAATAATAATCTGTTGCGATATTCCCGCGACGAGCTCGACATTTCAAGCCCAGCACCTAGGAAAGGGTTAATGTTTTTTTCCCCGAGCTTGTCATAAACAAAGGGGCTCGATGACTCCGGAAGGCTAATGGTACATTTTCATAGGGATGATAGACGAAGTGTTGAGAAGAAGGTGACAGATGAACTAGCAGCCGAAATCTTTTATGTATGAGCTCTTGTATATAGAGGTTAGGCAACGGCAATAATTGGCTCATCTGCTTCCATGTGCTTTAAATGACTTATCTCCAGCAGCATTAAAAGAAAAGTCAGGAGCTTCATTTAATCCTGTTCAACAGCGAGTACAAATCCTGTATTAGAAAAAAAATACATTTCGTATGAGGCGAATGTAACAAAAACAGGATTGAAACGCAGAGACATTACGCCTTTAAGTGGTTCTAGTGGACGTGCTACACTATCAGTCAAGGCTGAATGTCATTTTGTACATCTATCGGCCATAATACTGGTTATAAAGAATAGAATTACTGAACATTTATTAACTATTTACTAACAAAACATTACCAAATCTTTTATGTTTATTTTTTTCAATAGGTTACATTTTTGGTGCAGATTCATTTTTTGATATATCTATAGAGGTTAGAGCTTGGTTTTTCCTAATACAGAGCTCCAAATCCCCCCCCCAAAAAAAAAAAAACTACATGGCTGGAGGGTGAGTGCAGATTGTTATACGGCTCAATAAATATAAGGATCAGGTAAGGTCTCCTGCTCCCTCTAGTGGTAGCTGCAGGTAGGAAGTAGGTTATGCTGTCTGTGCAGGGAATTTAGTGCACTGTATGAGAAAGACTTAAAGGGGAACTATCAGCAGGTTGGATGAATCTAACCCGCTGATAGCTCCCTATTTCGTATGGGGCACTGAGGATGAAGGTATGTGTCTTACCTACATCTTGTGTTGCGGGTCCAGTAAGGCCATTGGGAGCACTGCCCCGCCTCCCTGCTGATCTGGCCCGCTAAAGTCCGATCATTTGGCATTTGAATACCGGTGGCAAGAAGTTGGATGCAGCCCTAGGTGGTCCTGGAAAACACGGATACAGCCATAGGCTATGTTCACACGTAGTTTGAGACTGTCCGGGTCACGGAACGGCCGGTCTCAGAAAAGATCATCCCGGCCGGTACTGCAGTACCGGCTGGATGATCTTTAGCGCCGCTGAGTTCTGATGCAGGCGCATCAGTGCCAGAGCCGCTCGCTCCATTGTGTGAACTGACAAGGTTTCCTGCGGCCACTATTCACTGAATAGCGGCTACAGAAAACTGACATGTCAGTTTTCTACGACGACGCTAGGGGTTCCGGCCAGAGTGTATACTCTGTGTATACACTCTGGCCGGGATTTCCTCAGCCTCCAGCACAACGTAAGTACCGCAGAAATCACGGCCGTTGCAACAACGGCCGTAATTACCGCGGAGCTTACGTTGTGTGAACATAGCCATAGGCTGTAACTCTAGGGCTGCATCCACCTTTTTCAGCCACTGGTATTTAAATGCCCAATCACAAGTCCGTCTCACACTAGCGGACTAGAACAAAACACCCTAACGGTGAGTAAATCAATATACATAAGGGGTGAACACCATTAAAACATCACTTTTAATATTCTTCTAAAAAACATACAACCCCACAACCAAAACCCAAGTCCAAATGAGTCTGTAATTACACCAGTCCACAAATATATTCGGTCTACGCAGTCCCAGCCGGGATATATATAAATAAAACCAGGTGTGTCTCACCAGTCTGTCTTCCCGAAATCCTGCGGATCTGTTCTTGCGTTTCTGTAGACCGTGCAAAAAATCTAAAGGTTGTGACCAATCAGGAGTCTTACTCTCCCTATATCGCCCTTATTCTTGTCTGCGTGTTGGTCACTACCCTTCTCTCTCAGGGAACTGTCGGGGCACTCGCCCTAGAAAGGGCGACCCCTGCCCCGGTCTATCCCTTTGTACAGTCCCTGTTATACCCTGTATTTACTCCCAATGTGTCACGTTTCCTCTGGGTAGCCAAATTCATCAGGGGAAAACACCAAAATAGGGTATCAAAACAAATATCAACTAATAATACAAAAATCAAAAGCTTCAGATATGCTAAAAATCCATGAACATATTTTGGGGTACCTTATACATACACAGTGGTGCTATATTGTCTAATTGCTCACATTGCCTGGCCTCACTTAAAGTGTATAGTGCTCTACAGCTGATCATATAAAGTGCAAATGTCACTAGCAGCTCATCGGAACCCAGGGGCGTAACTAGAAATGTCTGGGCCCCATAGCAAACTTTTGATTGGGCCCCCACCCCCAACTGTCTATTAAACCATCAAGTGTAGTCATAACTGCAAGTACTCATCAAGAGTGCTTGGAGTTAATAGGGACATTTGCAGAGCCCAGGAGGTCATTTGCTACTACAAACTATGACAGCTCAAAGGGCCCAGTGTATTGCAGGAGTGGGTCACTGGGCCCCCTAATGTGGCGGGCCCCATAGCAGCCGCTATGGCTGCTACAGTGGTAGTTACGCCCATGTCGGAACCTCTGTCCTCCACTAAAGTGCAAGTGCATCCAGCAGCCTGTCAGAGTCATGGCCTTCTTGTGCAAGTGGTAATCTAAAGTGTCTGGTGCAGTGGCATCTACAGATCACGGTACCTGAGTTCTTACTGCGGGGGCTTCTCCTATATACGCTCGTCTCCCTGAACATGCTTGCCCCACTTCCAGACGCTAACTCCACTTCCGGTCCCGCCGCGACGTCACTTCCGGCGGCCACTCACGTCATTCTGGAGCGCACCAGGGTCACCATGGAAACAGTAAACAATAATACGAACTGACTCCACAGTGGATTTATAAACTTATACGGCCGTTGCTTAGCCTTTACTGTCACACAGAATATCACAATACCTCCATTATATTCGGGTGTCCTAAATTGTTACAGTTTTAATCTCAATGATAGCGAATTACATGCAAATATTTCGATTCCAAGTACTACTTCGCAACCCATGTATCGAAATACTGTATACGATATATACTCATAACTCAAGATTAGATGTCCACTATAGGGCTCTCTTCGCGGCAGAGTACAGTACCTATTCTTGCATCAAACCATGTTATCAGCGAAGGGCGGATCATGTCATTGGCCAGATCTTAATTGGTTAAATGAAGCATGCATAGCTCAATTTTTCATTTAGCCCTTTCAGGGATACAGTCTGCAATCTGAAGATCCATTGGGTCTCTTTTTGCAGGATCACTCTATCCCAGTCGCCACCCCTGCAATGGGGGCGTATCAGTTGTATCCCCACAAATTTGAGACCCGACACATCTCCTCCATGAGTGGCATTGATGTGTCTTGCCACTGGTTTGTCTGCTCCATTTGCCACATCTCTCAAATGTTCCCCCACCCTTTGCCTGAACTCTCTTGCCGTCTTTCCCACGTATTCCAGGCCACATACACACGTTGATAAAATCTCTGATTTCATAATTCCGACCTGTGACATTACTCTTAAAGATTTTGCATTTCTCTACGTGAGCACAGGCTATGCAGCCACTACATCGGAAGCATCCCGCCACCTGTCTATCCAACCATGTATTAGGTGGTCTGGGGGCCTCAAAATGGCTTTTCACTAGCCTGTCCCATAGACTCCTCCCCTTTCTATAAGTAATCTGTGGTCGGGAGCTCAGAGTATCCTGTAGGTCTGGGTCCATCAACAATACATCCCAGTGTTTGGCTATAATCTTTTGGACCTGACTGGATGCGCCATCAAAAGTAGCAATAATCCTGGTTATTTGTTTGTCTTCCTGCTTTTCTCGTGGTACTAAAAGTTGTGTCCTATCGAGACCTTTAACATCCTGATAGGCCTTCCGCAAGATGTTATCCGGATAGCCTCTTTTAGTAAACCTCTCCGTGAGGTCATCTGCTTGTCTTTTAAACTCCTCTGCCGTGGAACAGTTCCGCTTCATCCTCAAATATTGGCCCTTAGGTATGCCTGCCTTCAAGGCCCTAGGATGATGGCTGTTCCACGACAGAATTTATTTAAATGCCGTATGATCGGACTCAAGCAAACAACAATAAGGCAGAATGAAAGTTATTGTTGGTTAAGTGACAAAAGATCATAGGTAGGATGATAAACAGAGATGGGAGCAGAGATGGGAAGCTCAACATTGCACAGATCTGTGTAGAATAATAGCAGACTTTTTAATTTATTGTTGGTAATAAATGACTAGAAAGTCTTGTTCTGCAGGCGGTGGCGTTCTGCAGGCGATTGTGTCCCCAGGTGAGGTGAGGGTCCTGGCAGTCAGGTGAGGTGAGGGTCCTGGCAGGTGAGGGTCCTGGCAGTCAGACCCCAAGCAATTAGCTTGCTATCGCCTTCCTATAGATAGGGAATAACAAGTTCAGATAGGAATGCCCCATTAACACTTAAAGTATACCTACCTACTGGGGGAATCTAGCTAATGGGGAGCTGGGAATTACCTACCTAATAAAGAGTTTACCTACCTACTGGGGGCATTTACTTAATGGGGAAGGTTACCTACTGGGGGCATCCACCTAATTAAGGGGATCACTAAATTGGGGAAATTACCAGCTGAGGGCTTCTACCTAATAGGGGGATAACCTACCTACTAGGGGGTATCTACCTTAGGGGGGAATAACCTACCCACCTAATTCCCCTACTCCTCCCTCCAACCTGCTTACCTACTCATGCAATGCTGGAAAAGTGTGGAGCCCTAGATGTTTGTCTATCAAATTCTACAGAGAGTTATGGTGGGCTAAACATAGAGAAAAAAAAGGGGGAAAAAATAACCCCCTGAATACATGGTCAATATAGTATTTTATATCGTCTGCAGAGCCTGTGTAGAGCTGGGATCACAATTACATGGATACTAGAAGGGGGGGAGGGGGTCTCTATGTGCATTGTTTTTTATTCAGTGTCAGCATGGTGGCATAGTCCAGTCACATGTGCGATGGTATTGGTGTGGCAGAATTATTTGTATTAAAGCTGTTGGTCTGAGTATATTGGTATTTGTTTAGTAACAGCATAGTAGTATTATTTACTCACTGCAGTAGTAATATATCATTCTGGTGAGAAGGAAAGGACAGATGTGAGTCAAGTATAACTCCAGGACATAAGGCCTGATGTCAAGGAAGGGCGGTTAGATATCCTATTTTTGTGCCTCAAAGAAGGAAAAATAATAATGTGAATGTTACTGCCACGTGAGGCCTTTCAGTGCATCTGATTGACCTAGAGCGTCCTAAATACAAGGCCAGGGATCAAATGCACCAGTGCTTTCACTAAAGATCTTCTGGTGAGTACACGGTTCACCTTATACAGACACAGTCTAAAACAAGGGTTCCATCGGGTAATAAATGTGTCAGGAACTTACCTGACCGCGCTCCAGCGGCGTCCTCTCCGGCTGAAGCGCAGCGCCTTCTCTCCGCCCGGGTCACGGAGACCCGATGGCGTCCCTAGTTACCGAGGGCAGTGACGTACAACCGCCCAGCTGATCGGTATAGTGCTCAGCTGGACGGCGTCAGTGCTCAGGGTGAGTGGCAGTCGTCTCTGCCACCCCCTCTGCAGCACTACAGCTGACTGTGGTCAGGACTCAGGAGTCCGGACCAATTACATTGTGGTCTGGGCTTCTGGTCCTGTATATTAAGAGCCAGCAGTCATTTACTGATCGCTGGCTATTAGGTTAATACCCTAGTCCGAGCTCCCCTGTGTCTATTCCTGCGATCCCCTTCCTAATTCCCTCTGCTTGCTCGCCTTGTTATCTGACCTCCCGCCTGACCTTTAACTATCCGATTGCCCACTGACTTTGTACTGTGCTGCCCGTTTGGTTCTGACTTGGCTTGTTTACTATTCCATATTGTGGTCCTCTGTCTGTCTCGTTTTGTGTTCCACATATTTCAGCATAGGGAACGTCCACCTAGGGCCGATTGAGGCAAGTAGGTAGGGACAGTGGGTGGGTTCAGACCTAGTGCCCACTGTCTTGTCCTGTTTGTACCTCCCAGTCCTGACAAGATGCATGGGAAACAGCTTTATGCCCACTATTCTTCGATCCCTCCTCATCAGCCGCCCTTGGATATAATGGATTTTTAAGTTACCTTCTTGCACAGCTTAAATTCATACATAAGTTATGCTGCATATGATTCACTGAAGCGAAAGACATAACAATCTATGTAACATGTTAAAATACAATCTATATAAAAAAAAAGCAGATGTCTATACATGTGAATGGAGGTGCTGCAGTTTTCCCCGGGGTTGAAGGTACCATATGTGCAACCTGTAAGGGAGCTTAGTATGGAAGGGAGAGCACCTAACACAGCTTCTCACTGTCAAATACTGTGTAATAAAGCTGTTATATTACTCACTATTGTTAGAGAGGGAGAACTGTGAGACATCTCAGCCCACCAAGTTAGTAAATGAAAGAAGGGGTATAATACATAATCATTTCCTCAATTAATATTACCACTGCCATATGTCGTGCAGTCACTGACAGTTACAGGGCTGTTATAGGACGTGTGCAGGTCAGTGCAGTTAGGTGTGTGTTAGTGTAGTGTAGTGACCATATGTGGCCCTCTTGGTTGTTCAAAAAGTTGAGAGGTATGTGCTGGTTACAGGGCCAGTCTTGGGCATATCACATCTACAGCTACCTGTGTAATCCCTAAGCCTTTTTTTACCTAGCCACTAATAAGGTGACAGATATACAGATATGGCAGCTTGATCTCTCTCACATCCACTGTCTGAAAATCAGGTAAAATGTGAAAATTCTTAAAGTATGTTATATTAGTATTACCCTCTAAACCCAAGGGAGGCGCAACTTTTCAGCCATGGCTTCCTCGAGGTTTCCTCCACAGGGGTTTTTTCCTCACCTGAGTGCTGATGGGTGACTCTTTGTGAGTCAAGGGTCTGGGGGGGGGGTTTGTGTGTGTCATGTAATTTTAAATACCTGTGAAAAAACCTGATTACAATGTGTCATGTGTTTATTTTGTGTGTTTTTTTATTATTGTTTGTTTCATTAATTTTGTTTGGGAGCAAGAGGTCCATCACATATTGCAAAGTCATAGAACAGGACATTTGCCCCACCCCCACCCCCAGAGGACAATGATACACAGGTCACCGTAAAATCTAATCATCACTGCCCATAACAAAAGAAAAAGATCAGTAGAATAAGCAGGGAGCAGTGAACATTTCTTAACACTGTCAATCATTTTCATCCAGTCAGCTCTATAGACTTATAATGGAGCTGCCTAGATGTAGATCACTGTGAGCAGATGTGTCAAATCTGAATAATGAGGGTCTCAGCAATGTGACCCTGACCAAGCAAAACCTTTGACGAGACTGTGTGATATGTCAAATGTTTTTTAAATTACTGCAATGCTTAACGTTAACCACTAGATGGAGATATAATAACAATAATAGAACAAAATCTGGACTCTTGGGTATATTTATATTGCATTATAGAACACAAGCTAAGGCAATGGATACTTGTCAAAAATTTACAGGAGGAATTTATTCACTATTTAAAGGGGAACTCCAGATAAGGAAAACTTGTTTTCTAATAAAAGTACCTTAAAGTTATAAAGTCTATATAATGTATTACCATATCTCTGCGGTTCTGCCACACTGGTAGCTGATTCACATCCAGGAAGTGAAGAAAAATGGGCCAATCCACAATGTCTCCTGCTCCCACTGCTCTCCAACCTTAGGAGACAAAGATTCCATGCCTCTGTCTCACATGCAGACAGGGGGCAGGGTGTGATGTCACAGGAGGCTTGGCTGGATCCCCCAATTCCCTAAGTGAATCATCATCTCTGACCAGCCAGAAGCAGGTGCTGCAACTTTACTAATTGTGCAGAACTCTGCAATTAAATTCAGGCTATGTTCACACATGTTGGAGCTTTATTGCAGTACTGCGTCGGCGTCACAAAAAAGATGCAGTAGCACAATTAAATTATGCTAAACGGCATAGATGATCGGAGCCAGCACTGCCAATCCCACCTGGAGAAAAAACAAGGCATAAACAGTATATCCCATGTAAGATAGTATCGGATAAAGTCCTTATTGTGGGGCACAACTTCAAAGATAAAAGGTGCTTGATCATATTATGTGTGTGAAGATGAAAGAAAAAATGTAATTAAAGGAGAAGTCCAGTGAAAATTTTTATCAAAGTATTGTATTTCCCCCCAAATCTTATACAAATCACCAATATACACTTATTACGGGAAATGCTTATAAAGTGCTTTTTTCCCTGCACTTACTACCGCATGAAGGCTTCATTACCTGGATGAAATGGTGATGTCACTTCCTGGATAAAATGGTGATGTCACGACCCGACTCCCAGAGCTGTGCTGGCTGTGGCTGCTGGAGAGGATGATGGCAGGGGGATGCTCAGTGTCCTTCCAGTGCCCTGTGTCCCTCAGTGTCCCCCTGCTATCATCCTCAGCCACAGCCTGCACAGCTCTGGGAGTCGGGTCGTGACATCACCATTTTATCCAGGAAGTGACATCACCATTTTATCCAGGAAGTGAAGCCTTCATGCGGTAGTAAGTGCAGGGAAAAAAGCACTTTATAAGCATTTCCCGTAATAAGTGTATATTGGTGATTTGTATAACTTTTGGGGGACAATACAATACTTTAACCCTTTGAGGACCAAGCCCAAAATGACCCAGTGGACCGCACAAATTTTGATCTTGTCGTTTTTTCCTCCGCCCCTTCTAAGAGCTCTAGCACTTTCAGTTTTCTATCTACAAGGCCATGTTGTCTTTCATTCTACCATAACATGTATGATCTACCATAACATGTACGATGGAATCCCCAAATTATTATTTATAAAGATATAAATAGGTGAAATCGTAAAAAAAGAATGCAATATGGTAACTTTTGGGGGGTTCCTGTGTCTACGTAATGCACTATATGGTAAAAGCAACATAATACTATTACTCTATAGGTCAGTCTGAACACAACCATATGCAGGTTTACACAGATTCTCTAATGTTATATATATATATATATTTTATGAAATCCTTTATTTTGGCAAATATTATTAATAAAATGGGCCTATCATGACACTTATAACAGTTTTATTTTTTCACCTACGGGGCTGTATGGGGTGTCATTTTTTCTGCCATGATCTCTAGTTTTTATTAATACCATATTTGTGAAGATTGGACGTTTTGATAAATTTTGATAAAATTTTTTATATATATAATGTAACAAAATCGGTAATCCGCGCACTTTTTTTCCCCTCTTTTCATGTACATCGTTCACCGTTCGCAATGACGCTTGTTATATTTTAATAGATCGGACAATTACGCACGCTACGGTATATTATATGTTTATAATGGGAAAGGGGGGTGATTTAAACTTTTATTGGGGGAGGGGTTTTGGGGTAGTGTATTAGTAATTTAACTTTTTTTTATATACATTTTAAGTCCCTTTGGGGGACTTGTACTTACATTACTTTTATTTTCATCACTGACCATTGCTATGCCATAGGCATTGGGTGTATTTTGTAGCTAATTTTACATTATATAAAAACATATTCTATAATTTTATACATTTGACTTCTCTAAACATTATCATCTGCCATGTATGATCAGTATATATTCCCTGAGCTGTCATCATGACACAATCACGCTACAGTCTTAAGCCGTTCAAGTTCAAGACTCCTTCTAAATATAGCAGCAATTCATGTTGTTCTGTATTTGCAGCCGAGGCACATGAGACTTATTATGGAAGGTCGGAGTATTTCCCCGCAGTGACTCAGTTGTGACTGTTTAGTTACATATGTCCTGGAGGAGCGTTACATCAATGATGTCATGTGATCAGTAGGGGATCTACTGCATCATTATACAATGAAAATAGTTTACCCTACATGGTGAATTTAAGGACAAGAATCAATAGGTAGAAGCAAAATACATTGAATGAAAATGAATTCTTTAGTGGTGGCATAGATAGAGGGGGCACAGGAGTGTCAGCTGGACATAAGCCCTGGCATCTTATGCCTTAACCCCTTAAGGTCAAAGGCAATTTTCGTTTTTGCGATTTTGCTTTTTTCACTTTATGTTTAAAAGTCCATAGTGCTTGCATTTTTTCACCGAGAGACCCGTATGAGCCCTTATTTTTTGTGAAACCAATTGTACTTTGCAATGACGCGCATTATTTTTTCATAAAATATGCAGTGAAACCGAAAAAAAAATCATTTGGGCTGTCAAATTGAAAAAAAAAAACGGAATTTGTTTGGATTTCGGGGAGTTTTGCATTTACGCCGTTCGCCCTGTGGTAAAACTGACTTGTTATGCATGTTCCTCAAGCCGTTACGATTACAACGATATGTAACATGTATAACTTTTATTTTATCTGATGGCTTTTAAAAAATTCAAACCATTGTTAACAAATATATGTTCCTTAAAGAGAACCAATCATGAGCAAAAATGAAAATTTTTTTTTGCTAATTAGATGTCAATTGTGATTTTATTAATATTTGTAAATATAATTAATTATTTTTATTGCTTCGTTTTTGTACTATACTCTTTTTCATTTCCTGTCTCGAGCCGCCTCTTTTCAAAAGAGCCGGCTCGAGACAGGAAACTCCCGGCATGCCGAGCTGCGGGAAGGGCTCCCATGAGCTGCTGCAGGCCAGTGCAATGTATTGCCGAGTCGGGATCAGCGTCATTGCGACGCTGAGGCCCGGCACGGGCAGAAGAACGGATCTCCCCCCGCGATCGTTTCTTGGGGGGGAGATCCGTCCCACTAGACACCATGGATATGAAGTATAAAGCACTTCAGTGTAGCTGTCAGGTTTGACAACTGCATTGAAGTGCTTAATTAGCCGGCGCGGCAACGGGACTCGCGCCGGCTAATAGAGGCTCTCCCCGGCTGCAGATCACATCCGGGAGCGGCGCCGTTCAGAGCGGGATCCCAGCTGGACCCCTCTCTGAACTCCCCCCGCGGCACCATGACGTACCAGGTACGTCATGGGTCGCTAAGGGGTTAAAATGCCACTGTCAATTCAAAATCTAAATCAACAGTAGATGTGATGTGATAAAGCAAGTTTGCCATATACATTCATTATTTTTTGTTGTTATCATGCTGTGAAACAAAGCTGTACTTACCAGAAATCCAGGTCCAGTCTCCTGAAGGCAGACTTTCTGACTTGTGCTGGTTGAAAAAAAACAGACTAAACAAAGGAACTGTCAGGACCAGTTGCACCAAACACACAGAGACATTGATCCCTAAACTAAGCCCCGCCCACTGTCCCTGCCTACTTGCCACTATCTGCCCTAAAGGTGGCAGCAGGCAACTGGGTGGCGGACCCTGGCCTATATTAGTGAAACAAAAAGACAAACAAACACAATAATGCAGAGTCGACAGTCCGGGTAATAACAGGCAGGATGCAAAGTACAAAGAGTCTCAGCTCAATGTGTCCATCAGTCACATGACTGCCCTCTCTCTGTGAGGGCTCAGATGGCCTGGGATACACAGGACGTACTGTTTTCTGACTGTTTCCTGTTTTTTTAGGAAAAGTCAGAAAACAGGAAGTGCTGTGTTTTTCATAATAACTAATGAATGTAAATGGCAAGTTTGCTTTTTATCACATCTACTGTTGATTTGGAGTTTGAAAGTTATAAAGACAGGTACACTTTAAAGGCTTCATATGGGGACGTCTTTACTGTGTTAGAGGCTGTGCCCACCAGAGGACCTTCTGATCTGTAGGGCTGATCAAGGATCACACAATGACATAGCTTCCCCCTATACCAAACTTCCTTGGGGCAGAGATAGAAGCAGAAAATTCCTGGGAGATGTCAAGAGGTTCCTTCATAGTAAGAATCAACTTTATTCATATGGCACCGACTTTACAGTACACAGGACAAATGTACAGACATTAGAAGACCAATTTATTAGCAATTTAAACAAGAGATGTAAAAAGGTCTGTTGTCAAGAACTTACAATCTAAGAAATAGGGGTAACTTAAGGGGGGAAATGCAAAACCATGAATATACCTATCTTTTTCCAGAAAGTACAATTATTTGCAGAGAATTATAGTAACTACAACCTTATGGGCCCTCGTGCAAAAGTTTGGCTTGGGGTTCCCACTAGCACCACCACCTTCCTATATAATGAGGTCCCCACTGACTGTCAGAAAAGGGACCCAACTTCACTAATACAGCAGGCATATGTCTATTTTATCTGCAGTTGATTCTATTACCCTTGGACCAAATAAAAGCAGCATACATTGATTTAATAATACCATTGCAATATCCTAGAACCCATGTGCCACACCTGTTCTGTATGTATGTAGGTCAACACTAATGGGATAACCATTGATGGGTGTTCTGTGGATGACCACTAGATGTCTCTCTGTACTTCTTTCTATGGTAAAGGCAAATCTGAAGGTTTACATGTAATGGGTTAATGGTAAACATGCCTAGACATATGTAGACCTATCCAGGGGCTAGCCCAAATTTGACTGTGTTCCTGGATCATGTCACTCTGTGCCTTCGATCAGCAATAGGCAGATCGTCATAGTCATGGATACAGGATATTGCCACTGACTCTGAAGTGTCTAGAGCCCTTTTAAGCTGAATACTTTGATGTCTAAATAGGTCCCCCCTTAGGTAGCGCACTTAGTCTTCAAGTCAAATCTAACCTTACAAGCAACTACCTCTTAAGAGACTTTGCCAAAACTATAAGAATTCTCCTGAACTTAATATATCTGCTAATGCAGTAAGTGTGCTACAGGTTAAAGGAATATTGCCAGCCACCTCTCAAGATATTGCATTTTTGCACCTTGCATACAAGGACTCTTTATTCTTATTGTACTGCACCTTTAAAAGAAGTTCAGTAAACACTGCAAGCTGTTTAAGTAGTTCAGTAGTTTAAGTGTTCAAGTGGTTCCTCTGCACTGCATCACTACACAGGGACTACACCTATAGCTTTAAGGGTGCCTTCACACGTTACGGATCTGCAGCGGATTTCACGCTGCGTGTTTGGAGTGAATCCGTTGCGGATCCATGTACTTTGAAGGTCTATGGGGGTTACATATCCGCAGCGGAATTTTCATTTCACTGCAGATATGTAAGCCGGCCCCTTTAACCCCCGGCTGCTCGCAGCCCGCAGCCCTAGCCGAGGCATACATTACCTGCTTGGCATCGCGGCTGCAGTGAAGCTTCCGGCTCCCCTTGCTCCCCATCAGCCATTCAGTGCTGCCGTGCACTGATTGGCTGATGAGGAGCGAGGGGAGCCGGGAGCTTCACACAACCATGGCGCCGAGCAGGTAATGTATGCTTCGGGCCGGGGCTGCAGGTGGCGGGATGCGGGGGGTTAAAGGGGCTGGGTCACATACAGGCAGCGGAATGAAAATTCTTCTGCGTGTATGTGACCAATTTAGCTTCACACTACCAGGATCTGCAGCAGATTTCGCTGCAAACACGCAGCGTGAAATCCGCTGCGGATCCGGTACATGTGAAGCTACCCTAAAAGAGTAGTTCAGCAAACAAAAATCTTTCAGATCAATTGGTGCCTTAAAGTGCCAGAGATTTGTAATGTACTTCTATAAAAAAAAAAAAATGTCAAGTCTTCCAGAACTTATCAGCTGCTGTATGTCCTGCAGGAAGTGGTATTCTTTCCAGTCTGGGGAGCAGGAGAGGTTTTCTATAGGGATTTGCTCCTGCTCTGGACAGTTCCTGTCACGGACAGAGATGGCAGCAGAGAGCATTGTGTCAGAATTGAAAGAATACACAACTTTCTGCAGGACATATAGCAGTAGCATAAGTACTAGAAGACTTACAAAGTACTTGAAGTAAATTACAAATCTCTGGCATTTTCTGGCAACCCTTAAACAGGCATGTGTTGGGATCCAGGGAGGGCATATACCACTTCAAGCCCTGTGGCAAGTACTGCAGCAGTACCGTAACACCTGCCCTTGCAAGCTCAAGCTAGCACACCTGGGTTACCACACCATGTGCAAATAATTCCGTTCTTCGCACTTCAATTTCTTGAATAGCTAAATAGCTCAGTCCTTTGTGCAGGGTGCACAACGGGTTAAACTGGAGCGCTTAATGTGGAAGGGGGCCTGTCAGCTCCTAAGCTTTGGGGCCTGGTAACAACTGTGACTGTCATGACCCCTATATTTACATTACTGCCAAGAAACTCAAACTCACTGAGAAGAAACTCTGTTCTGGAGTTATGGTTCCCTCTGCTGGTTGCATCCAGTAAAACTCACAGAATAGATTCTATACAAGTAGAACCAGACTAGGACTTTATAAATGGATTAGAATGAGGACACATGGAACAGCAGGGCAAGAGGCCATACCTCCTTGAGAGGTGTCATAGGTCTCTTTATAGTCCCCTCATAAGTGCCCCCTTTGTAGTCACTCAGTATTTTAGAATGACTCACATTAGCGAATGTAGATTATAATTATGTGTTCTTTTTGTTTGTTTATTCATTTTTATTTATCTGTTTGTTTTCCCTTCTAGAACTTCACAGTGATTTGCTTATTGGTTCACGTTAACCCCTTCCCCAACACATATTCCAGACCTTATTGTCAAGAATTTGTTAAATTTTTTATTGATATAGCAAGATGAGGGTTTGGGTTTTTTTTGCAGAAAAAGTTGTACTTATTAATCAGTACCACTTTAGAATTCTTATGACTTTTTGTTTGTTTTTTACAGTTTTTGGGAGGCAGATTAACCCCTTAGTGCTGCAGCTAGGTTGGGCTTTAATGACCAAGCTATAATTTCAAAATCTGACCTGTCTCACTTTATTCTGTTATAGCGCAGTAATGCATTAATGTATGCTAGCGATTCTGAGATTATTTTTCGTGACATATTGTGCTTTATATTAGGGGCAAAATTTGGTCACTATCTTGTGTGATTTTTTTTTGTTAAAAACATCAAAATATCATGTAAAACTGGAAAAATGATAATTCATTTTTCCTGTTTTTTAAATATCAAACATACGCTATTAAGCATGCGGTAAAAATAACATAATTATTGTATTCTCTGGGTCACTACGGTTATGTTGATACCAAATTTGCATAGTTTTTGTTTTATTATTACCATTTTGGCGCAATAGAAACTATATTCCTGAAATTGCAAGATCCATACCAATCTTATCTTTTGCTCAACAGAGCTGGCTTTGGTCTAATTTTTTGCAGGAAGATGTGTAGTTTTTATTGATACCAAGTATTACATGTATATGACGTTTTGATCTCTTTTATGACGTATTGTCTGAAGCGGATTGATAAAATACAGCAATTCTGGCGCTGTTTTTTCTATATATATTTTTTTACAGTGTGTGTCATGTGATATAATTATTAATATAGTTTTATAGATTGGGTCGTTACGGACAAGGCGATACCAAACATATATAGGTTTTATGTTTTTTACGTGGTTTTATGTAATGTTTTATTCTATATAGGGAATTTGATGCTTTTTTATTATTGGGAGGGCTGGGGGGGATGTTTTGTGTGTTTTGTTGCAAACTTTTTTTTCACTTTTAGGGTGCCTTCACATCTACCGTATCGCAGCAGAAAATCCGCTGCGGATCCGCAGCAGATCCGCAGCAGATTTAACTAAATGAATGAACACAGCATCAAATCCGCACTTACAAATCTGCTGCGGATCTGCGGATTTTCTGCTGCGATACGGTAGGTGTGAAGGCACCCTTACCCTAGTGTACATTACTGTACACTAGTGTATACTAAACTCATCTTTTGATACATCTTACAATACACTGCACTACTACTGTAGTGCAGTGTATTGCCTATGTCAGCAACGAGCTGACAGGCAATGTACACAGCCATACCTTTTGTATGACTGTGTAGAGGCTTCACACTGGCAATGGCGATGATCAGAGGCCCGGACCTCGCCGCGGGACTTCCGATCAGGTGAGTATAGGACCGCACCTGACCGGAACCTGTTACATGCCACTGTCATGACTTGACAGCGGCATATAACGGGTTAAAACTACCCGGAGCGGTAAATTACCGATCATTATGGAGGGGGAAAAAAGTAACCAGTTCACCATATGCAGTCCAGAGAAAGAGTAAAGAAGGGTCAGGTGGGAGCAGATATCACCCCACGCTTTCTGCCTTCTTAATGGCTTCCTCATCCCCGAGGAAGCCAATAGGATGGTGGAATGCTTGGGGTGATTTCTGCTCCCACCTGACCCTTCTTTACTCTTTCTCTGGACTGCATATGGTGAACTGTTTCCTTTTTTCCCCCTCCATTATGATCATCCTCGTTGTATTGCACTATATTTATCCTTTTTTGGGGTGGGGTTATTCATCTATTCCTATTGTACATACAGTCCGGGGTCAGGTTGGTTGATTAGTCCTGGCTGGAACGCTAGCAGGACTAGGGTTGACATTTTAAATAATTTTAATGTAGGGTAGTATTTTGGGCTTGTCTCCCTGTATGTACTGCTCCTGTACTTTTGTACTAATGTGTATTTCCTTTTGCATTTTGTTACTGAATAAAGAATTATTGTGATGTGCTACCAGTATAGTGCAAATGTTTTTCTCTCTAGTAGGTTGTTGTACTCTTTATATGCATTGGTGTAGCACTCCATTTTCTATTGTATTGTGTGGTGCCCACTAGTTCTTTACATATATTCTAGCAGAAAGCACCGTGTCAGACTGAAAATAAAACATTTCCTGCACGACATACAGCAGCTAATAAGTATGGGAAGACTTGAGATTTTTTAACAGAAGTAAATTACAAATCTGTATAACTTTCTGACAGCGGCTGATTTGAAAGAAAAGGATTTTCGCTGGACAACCCCTTTAAACCCCTATGTAAAGTGCTAGTGCAATATCAATTCATAAACTATACAAGTGCAAGTGCAAATAGAAAAAAAATCATCAGTTATGTATAAACACCATAAACATAGGACAGTCAACACAATTAATCTGTAAAATAGCCTTAGTAAATATCACCAAGGGCTCTGCCAGAGTACCCCGGATATGACCCTACTCATGTCGTCACTTGCCATGACTTTGTCAGCCGTGGAGACCCATCAGCATTGGAAATATCATTTGGATGCTTATAGATAAGTACTGTTCTCTACACTCTACCAGGATCTGTTACTGGTAGATACAGCACGGGTATACTGACAGCTGAGCTCCCAGGATCCCGCAGATAAAAAGGCAACAGCCTAGAATAAGGACGCTTAATGACCGCCATGCAAAGGTGTATCAGTGGTCAATAAGAGGTTAAAAAAGGAAAACACCAACAGCACCTCAGCAGGCCACTGGGTATCCTGGTTCATTACCTGCATATACTTGGACATAAAGATATTTTTTTCTGTTGCATAGAGTCATAAAGGATCCAATGAAACCATCTGTGATCAGTGATATTACACTATAAAACATGTAAATGCCCCAAGGGTCGATACTTTTTTTTATAGGCTCTGTATGTGCAAACTAGAAAATCATTAAGTCATTATGTTCTAAATAGCAACAGACGAGAAAGGAAAACTAATCAGGGAAGAGACACAGACACTGGCAATACAATGGCCAGATCACTTCCTGCCCGGCCAATGGTGCACTTAAAATTCCTCTTCTCATCCCTAAATCCATACTCAGGAATTATTTCCTAGTGCTAATCCCTATTCCAGAATTATTTCCTAGTCTGAAAACTACTCAAGTCAATCTTGTGCTTATATAAGGGGATGTCCAGTTTCTAATAAATAGCAGCTATATGCCATAGAACAAAGGTTATCACACCTATAAATGCTATGGGTTATTACTAGTGATGATTATTACTCGCGATACTCGAGAAAATCTCATCATCCGTTTCCTGTAAGTTTGCGCGCTTTTTCGCAGCCAATAAACATGCAGGAGACTCTTTGGTACATCCTGTGATCATGTGGGACCCATACATGTCGATAGCAGCGATTGGTTGGCCAGATCAGATGACCCTGCCACATAAAACATGCAGCCGGCAGTACTAGCTTCAGACGCATTCTGTGAGAGATCAGGGACAGAGCTGCTGCTGGTCAGGGAGAGAGTCAGTGTAGGATTTAGCATTCCAGTAGGCAGGGTATATACTAGTAATATAAAGAAACAGCCCTTTTCAGGGCTTAAAATCGTTTTTTAATAGTATTACTACAGACTGCTGGCTGGGACTTGCAGTGCTGCTATCGCGATTTAACCAGCATACTGTGGTGATCGGCTGCTGGCAGAAAGGGGACATTAGGTGTTGCATACAGACCCCTAAGAAGTGCTCAGTGGACTCTTTTTTTTATTTTGGGGCTGTTGGTCCTGCTGTACTACATTGGATTGCTGGGATTTGTAGTACACCAGCATAGAACTTCACTGCTCATTGGACAGGGGTGTCAGAGAGTGTGTCTAGGTCCAGCCACTACCAGACTGTACCGTACAGCCCCCCCTAAACTAGTGGGTACTACACTGTATTGCTGGGATTTGTAGTACACCTGCATAAAACTTCACTGCTCATTGTAAGGGGGTATCACAGCGTGTGTCTAGGTCCAGCCACTACCAGATTTCCGCAAGTCAACCAGTTAAACTAACCCCAACTGCTACAGTCAAATTCAATTTACCTTCCTTGTCTTGTCCATTTCGAACCATATTATCTGTGGATGTCATCTTATCTTACGGGTGTCCTCTGCCATTCTTTCACCAGTACCTTCAACCTTTTTTCGATGTTGTAGCCATTTTAAGGCAGGATTGACCAGAGCAGTAATGGACATCCATGTTGACTACTGTTGTGCCTGCCCTTGCCTCCATGTTGGCTACTGCTGGGCCTTAACTGGCATCCATGTTGACTACTGCTGGGCCTTTGCTGGCATCCATGTTAACTACTGCTGTGCCTGCCCGCGCCTTCATGTTGGCTACTGCTGGGCCTTCACTGGCATCCATGTTGATTACTGTTGTGCCTGCCCTTGCCTCCATGTTGGCTACTGTTGGGCCTTAACTGGCATGCATGTTGACTACTGTTGTGCCTGCCCTTGCCTCCATGTTGGCTACTGTTGGGCCTTAACTGGCATCCATGTTGACTACAGGTGTGCCTGCCCCTGCCTCCATGTTGGCTACTGCTGGGCCTTAACTGGCATCCATGTTGACTACTGCTGGGCCTTAACTGGCATCCATGTTGACTAGTGCTGGGCCTTAACTGGTTTCCATGTTGACTGTGTATACTCTGGGATGAGATGGCACTCCCACCGCTAGATATCACTATCTTCCATGCACTGTTTGGCACAGCTGAAGGAGGTTTACAGAAGGGGTTAACTGTGGATGTGACTTTTCTCATGTACAGTACTTTCCTGTTGATGCCACTGTTTGTTCAACTGAATCAGAACCAATCCCTAGGCTGGGTACCTCACAGATATCCCCAATTTATCCCTCAGATGTTAGACAGAAAGTCTCTAGTGTCCCTTACCTCCAATCTCTTGCTAGCTCCCTGATGCCCTTATTTAGTGGGGAAGAAGACCATGTGACCAGTCTAGAGAGTAAGAGAAGTAGTTGGAGAGTAGTACAGGGAGATTCCAGTATTCCAGAATTAAGCACGCTGGGCTTGTAACAGCCCAGTGAGGCTACAAGAGACAGGGGAAAAGCTTATCCACATTGAGGGACCATCCTTTTCTAGTTGTTCAAGAATCCTGAAAACTAGACAGGAGTCAAGTCAGCAATTGGATAAGCATCGTTAAAGCCAAGAATGGCTAGCTTTACCCAGGTGAAGCCTGCATTCCTGGATTCATGTCACTCTGTGCCCAAAGATAGCATTAGGCGGATTGTCATAGGCCCAGATGCAGGCACTACTTCTACTAAGTCCCCACAGCTGAGTGCCTAAGATATCTGGATAAGCCCCTTGTCCCTACAAGTAGCCACAGTTACCTAAGTTTGGCGAGTAAAACCAACATAATGTACCGCTGCTTACTGTAACAGAGCCCTGTAATAGATATCATCTATTACTAAGCTGGGGTATAGTGTGATACGTCTGTTCGGTCCATAGTATTGGTATTTATCAAAGGGTTTAAAATATACACGGGTGTACACTGTCTGCAGCAACCAATCACAGCAAATGAAAGAGGAGCTGTGATTGGTTGCTGTGGGCAGTTTACACCAGTCTATATTTTACACCCTTTGATAAATCTCCTCCATGAAGTCTGGGCAGTACAGAGTGTCTTGGTTCAATGTGTCTGTCAGTCAAATAACTGCCTTCTCTGTGAGCGCACAGATGACCTGGGAAACACAGGATTTCCTGTGTTTAGACTCTTTGGGGGGGGGGGGGGGAGTGAAAACTAAAAAAAATAAAAATGTAAATTACAAATATGCTTTATACCGCATTAACTGTTGATTTAGATTTTGGATTTTGGACGACACTTGACACTTTAAGATTTGTGCAAAAAAAAAAAAAACCCATTAAACAGGTTATATTCAAACCAGACACCAAGTGGTTCTCTGTGCTGTCCTGCGCCAGGGCTAAAGTTTACTCCTAGTCCAGCCCTGCTGTGTTTTATTTAGATTCTGCACCAGTTCTCTGAAATCTAATACCTGTTTGTGGTTGTTTTACTGAGACAGTTAATAATAATAATAATAATAATAATAATAATCAATAATAATAATACAGTATTTATTTGTATAGTGCCAACAGATTCCACATATGTTTTTTTATACTAAAACACAATCGTTTTTCTTCTAATTTTCAGATTTTTATGTCATTTTATGTACATTATTAGAGGGGTATACATAATGCCTGCTCTGTTGACAGAATTGAGAGATATGCTTTACAGCAGCTATATCACCAGCAGGTGCCTCCCACCAGTGCTCTGTCTCTTTCAGTTCCATTGTCTCCCCCCATGATCCTAACCCCTCTGCCTCGGCTTCTCAACTCTTTTTGGTGGTTGGTCCCTTAAGGCGCACTGTCTACCATCACCAATCCCCATGTCCTGCTCTTCACTGCCATGTTCATGCCCTTTATAATGTGGCCTACAGGGGCTAACCACATGCTCTTTCAGGAATTTAATCGTGCAACCACCAAAGTTTGTGTCTACACCCTCTATAGCATAAATTTACCTTTGCTGTGGTCCATTATGAATCCTATTGGAACTGACTGCCCTCTCTTCAAATCCTGTGCTTTAATTGAGAAAAAATATTTCTGAAAATCTGGAAGTGCTACAACCCCTTCCCCCACTAGCTGAGTCCATGCATCAAACCTAATCTTGCTTCCGCCGCCCCATACAAAGTAATTCAATAAAACTGCCAATTTATTAAACCATGAATTGGAAATCCAAACTGGGGCCGAATATAATAAAGGACCTGAGGTAAAACAGTCATTTTAAAGGGGTTATCCAATGCTACAAAAACATGGCCACTTTCTTCCAGAGACAGCCCCTCTCTTGTCTCCAGTTTGGGTGCAGGTTTTGCTGCTCAGTTCCATTGAAGTGAATGGAGCTTAATTGCAAACCGCACTTGAACTGGAGACAAGAGTCGTGTTGTCTCTGAAAGAAAGTGGCCATGTTTTTGTAGCACTGGATAACCCCTTTAATGACAGCGATGCGCTTTGCTATAGAGATTGGAAGCTTAATCCAAATTGCTATTTTTTTTTTCCTAATTCTTTTTAGCAGAGGAGCATGGGTTCGTAGATATGTAGTCAACCTCTACATATCTACTAACCCATGAGGGAACCTGTACCCCCAAATATTCTAAAGACTCACCCGGCTTAAGAACCAAGACAGGGAGTGAAGTATGTAATATTTCGCCCTCTAATGGCAGAAGTGAAGATTTCTCCCAATTTATTTTCAAGCTAGCCACGAAACTATAATAATCTATAATCTTTATAATTACCTGGATGCCACACTCCCAATTCCCTTAAAAAAAGCAGAACATCATCTGCATACATAAGGAATCGTTCCCTCGGACCCTCCAACCCAAACCCCACCAGCACTTCCATATTCCTCAATGTTATTGCCAATGACTCAATATAAAAGGCAAACAGCAGTGACTGAGGGGGCACCTCTGCCTGGTACCCCTAAAAAGGTCAAACCAGTCAGTGTGCCCCTCATTTATCACCACCCTAGCCCTTGGCCCCGAGTACAAGAACTTCACCCAACTTATAAAATTTTGACCAAGATCAAATGCTTCCGAGGTCCTCCATAGGAACCCCCGTTCCACCCTGTCAAACGCTTTCATTGTATTAAGAGACAGGATTGAATAGGGGGGCCTCCACATCCAGTTGAATGTTGGCGAACACTCTGTTGATGTTATCATAAATTGAATCTGGGACAAATCCAGCTTGTTTCCCACCAATCAGACTGGGAGCTACTCTTTCTAGTCTCAAGGCCAGGACCATAGCTATTATTTTATAATCTGTATTGAGCAGTATGAGAATGTAAGAATTGTTTTGGGTTAACGGTTGCACATTTGCTTTGGTATGCCCAGGTGAACAATGCATTTTCACATACACTAAATGAGGGTATTTGGAAGGTTAGGGAACATAAAATAATTGATTACATTAGAGAGGATAATTTGGGTAGGAAATTTTTGGCTCCTATATATAGGTTGTTGATAAGAAAATCTTGGGCGGGCCTAGAAGAGAATTTGAGGTTGAAATGGGTTGAACTACAGATTTGGGCAATTTCAGGGGAGACCTGGTCAAATATTCTGAGTAGTATAAAAACTTCCTCACAAAATACCTCATATAGATTAATACAATAAAACATTTTTGTATAAAGTATATTATTCTCCGCTAAGTTTGTATATAAGGGGTCGCAGGAAGTCCACGGAGAGCCCAAAATGCTTTAAAGAGCAAGCAGACTTTCACCACTTATCATGGAGTTTTCATGAAAATTCATGAAATTTTTTATGAAAATTCAGAGATTATGGACAATGGTAATTGAATATTTGAAAATTAAGTTGAGCCTTGACTCAGAGAAGATTTGAGAGAATATTATTATCCCCCCATACCTTAATGATTGGAAGGAGAGCTCCTTGATGAACAAATTATTTATGTTAGTGAAAGTTGTGATTTCTCGAAAGTGGTTCAGTGATTCAGCCCCTGCTTTTAAGAACCGATTGGCCTTAGTAGAGACAAATAGGGTCTATGAACTAAAGCTGGCAAAAAAAAAAACTCAGCAAAAACGCTCTGTAGGTGTAAAAGATGCTGGAATACATGGGAAAGGGCGAGATATGCTGGAAGGGCTGATACTTAGTACATTTTATGGTTTTATGGTCGATATGTTGGTATTTATGTATGTAAAGGTGATTTTTCTTTGTTTTTTTTTCTCTTCGTGGACGGGGGAGGGAAGATATAAGGTGAGAATTACGAGCTTATTGTGACACATTGTGGTTGCAGATATGAAATTTTTTTAATGTTTTTCAAGAATAAAAGATTTAATTATAAAAAATTTAAAAAAGGGTAACATAAACTAGTGACGGAGAAGCTGAACAGAATTCAGACATATGTTCCTGAATAACCTGGACAATAAGCAGTCCTCTCTATTATGTCCATGAGACCAGTAGTCCTCAATATTCAAATGAAGTGTCGGATAATTATTATTCATTACAATCCATTATTACATTTACAGGCTTTCCTTATTACATGCTTTATTTGTTTACTGAAATTAGTTATTTTCCATCAGATTCCATCCCCCACCCTCAATGATGGCCACAATAGTATAGCATGCTGTGCTATTCTATCTACTATAAGGCCATGTTCAGACCTCGTAAGAGCGTATGGCCGGAGTCGCTCGCTCCATAGTGTGCACTGACATGGTTTCCTGTGGCCGCTATTGATTGAATAGCAGACGCAGAAAACTGACATGTTTTCTGTCACTTTCTCGTCACGCCGGTAGGGATCACGGCCGGAGTGTATACCATGTGTTATACACTCCAGCCAGGATTCCCTCAGCCTGCAGGACAATGTAAGTACCGCAGAAATCACAGCCATTGTAACAACGGCCGTGATTAGCGTGGAACGTACGTTGTGTGAATATAGCCTAAATGTAAAAAATCTAAGGAAAAACTTTCAGATTCTGAAGTCATTGCAATCCTTCATGATTCAATAGGAGTCATCATAGCTCCTGTGAAAACAGAACCAAGAAATCCAGAGTAGACCTCAGACAGTATGGCTTTAAAAATGGGAAAATAGTATACTGTGCTATAATATATACTATAGGGTACCCACAGTACTATTATAATGATTCAATATATGGCACATTTGTCACACTGGGTATGCCTATAGATGCCCGGCCACCCAACTTTAGTATTTTTGGTGTCCTCTAGGTTCCTGGCAGAAGAAACTTAGAAGAGTGAGTTCATTCACCAAGGTGTCTGACAGTGACTCAGCCCAATGTCTAAGACTGACGGCCATCTCTATGTGTGACGTTTCACCCTCCTATAGTTACAGCTCAGTAATGGTTGACTCAAATGAGTAGAGCAGCACTTGCCATTCCCTAAAAATAGACCTGTAGATTCATAGTCCCAACATAGCAATGCTCCCTGATAAAAACAGCTGCTGCTAGCTCCAGCCGGACTCAGAGAGACACAGGTCCTGCTCAGGACACAAGCAAACTCAGCAACCCACTTGGGGACTTTCTACGGTCAGGACTACTCTTTTCTTGTAAGTTTATCAATATATATTTTAATACATTAAGCGTAATATTTATATTGCATGTAGTTTTTCAGTCTATAGAGGTTCACCTGTTCTGGATGATTATTACTGTTAGATTCTTGGTAGTTTTCTCTTTAGGCCTATTATTGCATATAGTCTATTGTAGTGGATAGTTTTTCCATATTCAGTTTTGGTCTGGATGGATAAAAAGGCTCGAATAATTCACAGGTCTGTTTAATGGTTGTTGTTTTCAATGTACTTCATTGGTGTCTTTTAAAAAAATTTTGGGACAAAAAAATAATTCTAGTTTGCTAGTACATATGTGGCACCATGTTTCCATGTTGTGCAATGCATAAACTATGCTGCTCCAGGGCTGAAAACACAGAATTCATAATTCATAAAAACAAAATTCTGCCATCACTTACTAGAGAAAACTGATATATACATCACCTGATCTTTGTTTTCACCCTTAATCTATGCACAAAGCAGCAAAAAAAAACTGCAATGCAATATACATTTCTTAATTTCTCCTTTACCAAGCTTGCCCATCTGGTTGAAGAAAAAAAATTGTCTAGGAGCCGATATGCAATGTAGCTACCTTATAGTCAAAGGACTTATCAGAAAAGAAAAGATTCATCCCAGACTGGATGTCAGCTATAAAATACATGTTATCCAATGGATGCAAGCATCAATGAAGGAAACATCATATATAGTATTATCATAGATCAATAGCAGTAGGAACTGGATATAACTAAAACAGTGGATCTTATGTCTGGCTATTGTAAAGTATAGTATAATTAATATCTGATAAACTGAAGGGATCTCAAAATATCAGTATTTATAGGTTGGGTATGGCAATGGGGTTAAAGATTAAGAATAGGTACAAGATACATGTATATAATCATTCATTCATTCATTCATTCATTTATGTATTGTATTTGTTAGTTATATAAAAATAATTTGTTCTATATTCAGGGAAGGTATACACTCCCTGGGAGGGTCACAATATAATTTGCGTATCTCAGGCATGATTATGCACTGGATACAACTATATAGAAGGACAATTAGGACAGTACATTGTTTGGTCTGTGTAATATATCACTGTTGGGGGGAAGTAGGATATAGATAGTCGAGTGCTCATGGAGCCTGTATTGGAGTAACAGGCCCATCCATTGAATTAGTCTGAAAAAATGAATATGTATGTATAGATAGATAGATAGATCAATAGATAGGAGATAGATAGATAGATAGATAGATAGATAGAAGATAGATAGATAGATAGATAGATAGATAGATAGATAGATAGATAGATAGATAGATGATAGATAGATAGATAGATAGATAGATAGATAGATAGAAGAAATTATGTTTGTTTGCTACACCCCTACAATATGGTGGCTAAACCCTGACTCCGAGTGCACTACTGTCTCTACGCCTGAGAGTGAACAAGGGAATAAATTAGTAAGCAGGCTCTCTAGGAATAGGTAGATAGATAGATAGATAGATAGATAGATGATAGATAGATAGATAGATAGATATATACTGTATAAAGCAAAATGTTATACAAATATAAATGAATGGCGGTATAAAGTGACCCTTAGTCTATAGTACATCACACATTGGTACTATGTACTATGCACCCTATCAAATATATCACACGCTAAGCCCCACTGGCGGATATCTCAGATACCTCAGCATACTTCAGGCCTTTTTCATCCCCATAGGATATATTTAAGGTCATCTCCAGCTATTCTATATCTCACACCAGGCGACTGGGGAGAAGTAATAACTTGGAGTGGGCCGGGAGGCTGTAAATACAGCACTTTCAGCCATGAAATAAAGCTCTGTTTAACATGCCTGAGATGTTTCCCCTGAAGAAGAGGAGACCCACTAGAGACAGCTGCCTGCTGCTAGAAGGGTCTGCATCCTGGTGCCCCGGGACAGCTGCACAGGACCTCACCACAATACTCTTCTTAGAATACACCACCACATTCCGGGGTCAGACATAATTCCTCAAAGACCAAAATACAACATAGTCTGATCTATTTTGCTGCAATCAGATGTAGACACCAGTTGTCATGGGGAGGAGGACAATGCTCCCAGTGCTTAGGTGCTTCTTCATAGTAGCTAGTACTTTGGGGATCTTCTCATTTTTGTATTGCTGTTTTATGTTTTTTCTATTCTTTTTAACATTTTACAATTTATTGGCTAACATGATCACCAAAGTTAAAGGGGTAGTCCCAAGAATAAATGTTAACTCCTATGTCCAAGATAGGTGATAACTACCTGATTGTTGGGGGTCCAACCAAGGGCATCTCAACAGATGACAAGAATGGAGGTCAATTGTCCCAAGTGACACATGCTCAGCCACAGTTTAGTGCTCAGCAATGTTCAGAAGTGCCATAGAGAATGACCATTTAACCTCGATTGCCATGATTTCTGAGTTTGGACCCCCACAAATCAGCTAGGTACCCCTCTCCTGTGTTATCCAGGATTAAAAATACACATCTGCTTTCTTTCAAAAACAGCACCACACATGTCCTTAGTGTGAGTGTGCAGTCCAGTTCCATTAAAGTGAATGGAGCAGATTTGTAATACCCCACACAACCTGAAGATAGGAGTGGTGCTATTTTTCCAATAAGGCCTGTGTTCTTTTTTAAATACTAGACAATGCTTTAAATCTTGAGAGAATGCTTATATATAAATGCTGGCAAATAATTTTAGTTCCAGTCTTTGATCCCGCTGTATAGAGCTCTAGTGACATCACATGTGGAATACTGTGTCCAGTTCTGGAGACCTCACCTACATAAAGGATGTTGATAGAATAGAACGGGGCTAAAGACGGGCTCCAAAAATGGTGGAGGGTGTGAGGCATAAACCATATCAGGAAAGACTTAAGGATCTAAAGTCTTAAGGAGCTATAGTAAGGAGGAAAGAAGGGAAAGGGGGACATGATCGAAACCTTTAAATGTTAGAGGACTAAATAAGTGTTTTAATAAGAAATTGAACACAAGAACAAGAGACATAGTGAGAGGTTAGTTGGGGGGGGGGGAAATGTCAAAAACAACACAAGAAAATATTACTTTACTGAAAGAGTAGTAGATGCCTGGAACAAACTTCCAGCAGAGGTGGTAGGTAAATCTACAATAACTGAATATAAACCTGCCTGGGATAAACATATATCTATCCTAAGATAATAAGAAGGGAAATAATAAAAAGGCAGATTAGATGGACCCAGTGGTCTTTTTAACATGTGCAAGAGCCTAGATTTATCGCTAGGGTGCAAACCCTGTAGATGGCAAATATACATATAACGCATTAAATCTGTGTTTACTTGTAAAAAAGTGTTTACTTTTGAAGAGTAGTGGCTACAGACCTCTTCAATTTTTTTATATTTTTTATGTAAAAGGTATACACAAAGGTGAAATACAATGCAAATAGACATTAGACTGAATGCAAATAGACATTAAGGCTATGTTCACACTGCGTAAAATAACGGACGTTATTTTCAACGGCCATTATTTTGAGGCCAAAACAACGGCCGTAGAATTACTATCGTTGTTTAATTTAAATTCCTAGCATGATTATAAACAGGATGAAACAGGTCATTTATTTAAAATACTGCGCCCAGCCCGAGAAACCGCTTAGAAATTTTTTTACATCAAAATCAAGTTTAATTCGGCAAATATAATTTTTACGTTCACGGCCGCATTGAAATCCACGGCCGTTGTTGCAGTAGTTGTTGCAGTATTACGTTCATTTTTCACGGGGGCCGTATAAACAACGGCCGTTATCTGACACATAGTGTGAATTCAACGGCCGTAGTTACATTGCATTGCAGTCATTATAGGGAACCTCAAAACAACGGCCATAGTTTTGCGGCGCGGACAACGCCCGTTATTTTACGTAGTGTGAACATAGCCTAAAGATGTATAAAGTAGTTTTAACTTTCTTTTATAGGGATTTCTATATATCCCGGCTCATATATAGTCTGATATAGGTAAGTTGTTCCATCTGTAATAGACATCAGACTTACACAAGTAACTGTACAATGGATACTGTATCCGTGAATCGGGCCTGCCCTCAATGGCTGACACATATAAAGTCAAACAGATTAGACAGACACACTGGCTTCTCATCCGGCTATTATGAGTGACTAGCCATCTATGAGAATTCCACAAGACAGGGCACAGCAGAGGCGCCAGAGATTACCAGCCCATTGTCAGAGCAGATAGCTTCAGTCACTGTGCACCCAGCCTGCATCCATTTATTACACCAGACCAAATGTTGTCATTCTATCACCTCCGCCACTGACAGACAGCCATTCAGATTTGTCTCATACAAAATTAGCCCGTTTGTCATATGTAACACATTAGGTATTAGGGCATTATAAAACCCTCTACGTACTGTAAAAGGAACCATGGGTGCAATGCCAGCCCCTGGTAACTGAGTGTGTGCTGGGATGTGTTGGCAGGCACTTAATAGATGACAAATTCATTGAATTCCAGAGGCCCAGAGGCGGGCGGACATTGTTATAGGGCCGGGCTACAGACAGAATATGCTTCCCAATATTGCAACACCCTTGCTAGTCATATGTCAGATAGGTGCATAATAGAAACTGTAAAGAAATTGGGTGGGTATACTAGTACCCCCTCCCCCCATACTGTATATGCTCTATATTTTCCCTGTCTCTGTATGTTCCCCTTTTAGTAAAGGAGACCCATTTGTGCTGACTTGATCCATTCAATCAGTTTAGTTAGTCAGAAACTCATCTAAGATAGGGGCATGGTTTTGGAGAAAATGGTGCCTGGTCTGCAAAGAGGTGTGGCTTAAAGTGTCCCTGTCCCTTAAAAAAAAAAACCTTTGAAATATTGTGAAGGCGTGACGAAAGTTTTGTTTGTAGTCGAGCTGCCTCACCCTGTTCTGTCTGTGGCAATAGATGAGCCCATAGAAATCAGTAGAAGTCAGACAGACTTGTCCCTCTCTCTACCACAGAGTATTTAAAGGAACACTGAAGATATCACACCATTTATGTAAAACTTTGATAAAACAGTTTAGAAATTATTAGATTCTGTTGTCTAAAGGTTCTTTTCGAACAATAGATTTGTTGGACGCCAGATCAGCGCTTTTTTGCAGTGCCTTTACATGGCACGACAAATCGAGGGGCCCAGGCTGCACGAACAATCCTTGTATCGTTCATGCAGCCCAGGAACCTGACAGCGCGCATATGTATATATCAGTGCTCTCGGTTTAGGGATTACAAGCAGCAGTGTATATTTACATTCAGGCTGCATGTCATCCAGCATCCAGGTCTCCTGTTTCTGACCACATATTCAGGCCCCTCCTCCTCTGCCTGTCAATCACTCTGGAGGAGGCGGGGCCTGAAAATTCAGACAGCGGCCAGAGAATGGGAGACCTGGATGCCGAATTACACACAGCACAGATGTAAGTATACACTGCTGATGGATCTGGAAACTGAAAGCCCAGATACATACATACTTGTGCTGTCAGTTTTCCTTTATCATTCTCAGCCGCACATAACCCTATACAGAAAGATTTGCTGCCGACAGCAATACATTTTAAAGGCGGCTCTAAAGACCCAACTAATCGGCCCGTGTAAAAGGCCCTTAAGGTTACACTAAGAATTAGACATTTGATAGGATAGGTGATACATGTTGTGGTCAGTTAGGGTCATTCTAATATCTGTCGGGATGGCTAAGGTGACTGTGTACACTGCCAGGTCATACTCTATGGGTGATAAAGATTCCTCATATATTATGAAGCGACATGGTCACACGCTTTATCACCATCCCATATAACCTTGTCCAGCCTGTGAGGTTATCACAGGGGATGGGATGTATAAGACATATAACTTCTTTCCATGTGAAAGCTGTGGGTCTACCCAGGGCGTTCAGTGTGAAGTCACAAGGAATAATAACTGGCAGAGCTGCATTGTATTCAGTCAGAGATGGGGATTACAGGAGCTGACTGTAGACAGGTTCTAGTTGCCCAGTCTGGATGGGCTGGTGCTGAGTTTGCAGTCTGCTCTATAGACACAAGCAGGGCACAGCGCATGGTGTTCTTAGTCTCTCTACAAAAACACAAGGCTGTGATGGATCTGAACAGGTGGGTGGATGTCTTTCATCTGAATATTTAACATTGCACTATACAATAGGGGGCTGGAGGGCAAACACTCATCTATATAGTATAGATAGCTATACAGGAGATCAGGGTTTTACTGGGCAAATAATGATACCTGGGACCTTGTCCCTACTGTCTTCTCTTCAAATACTGACCATGACCAATGATTCTAAGAATAATATGTTCCTATCTGCTAAGGGAGGGATTACTGACTGAGAGGAAGCATTCATCTACTTATAATTACTTTCTTATGTATTTTGGGGGAAAAAATAAATACTATTACATATAATACAGATGATGTTAATGTTTCCTATAGCTGCTCTTAGTTGACAAAACTTAACGCAATCTGTGTGTTTGCCATAGAACTGCAGGTACTCACTGTATATTGAACATATATCTATTACCAAACAATATAGCTGCATAGATAGGAGATGATAGATAGATAGATAGATAGATAGATAGATAGATAGATAGGAGATAGATAGATAGATAGATAGATAGATAGATAGATAGATAGATAGGAGATAGATAGATAGATAGATAGATAGATAGATAGGAGATAGATAGATAGATAGATAGATAGATAGATAGAAGATAGATAGATAGATAGATAGATAGATATTAGATAGATAGATAGATAGATAGATAGATATTAGATAGATATTAGATAGATAGATAGGAGATAGATAGATAGATAGATAGATAGATAGATAGATAGATAGATAGATAGATAGATATTAGATAGATAGATAGATAGATAGATATTAGATAGATAGATAGATAGATAGATAGATAGATAGAAGATAGATAGATAGATAGATAGATAGATAGATATTAGATAGATAGATAGATAGATAGATAGATAGATAGATAGATAGATAGAAGATAGATAGATAGATAGATAGATGGATGGATAGATAGATATTAGATAGATAGATAGATAGATAGATAGATAGATAGATAGATATTAGATAGATAGATAGATAGATAGAAGATAGATAGATAGATAGATAGATAGATAGATAGATAGATAGATAGAAGAGAGATAGATAGATAGATAGATAGATAGATAGAAGAGAGATAGATAGATAGATAGATAGATAGATAGATAGATAATAAATAGATAGATAGATATGTATGTATGGATAGATAGATAAATAGATAGATAGATAGATAGATATTAGATAGATAGATAGATATTAGATAGATAGATAGATAGATAGATAGATAGATAGATAGATAGATAGATAGATAGATCATTTCTCTTTATAGGTGATCTAAAAAAAAAAAAAACATTTAGGATATTTTAAATAAATATTTTACTATTTTCCAGACTCACAATACAGTGTACAGTTACCTATTATCTATCTCATATGTTTCTATTTATCCAACATTTATCTCAACTATCATCATCTATCTGTTTATCAGTCTCCTTCATCTGTCTCTCTATCCATCTATAATATTTTGCAATACATCATACATGTATATTATAGCATTAATTTGAATAGTAAAATTTATTTTCTGTCCCATTGTATATAAACACAGATAGTAAAGTCATTGTCTGCCTACACAACAATCCTATGTTTTCTTCTTACTTATACTTTGCATATTGCTACCATATGTTCATCTCTCTCACCTTATTATCCCTATACACATAGTAGGCTGTTATCCTAGTGTTTCTGACCGATATCTGACACGAGATATTTGTATAAGGAAAAAATTATTATTTTTTTTTTTGTCCACAAAGAACCTTTCAGGAAATAATAATTTTAGAACATTCTCAAAAATATTCTCAGAAAGATTGTTCATCCTTTGCCCGATGAGCAGTTTGACCATGGACTAAAATGGGTATAGCGCTGTCTGCCAGATGCTCATTCATCAGATCTGTTCAACCATCAACCAGCTTCTATCTCTATTCAGACAAAATATTGGGCCGGTTTCATAAGAGACCAGTTTATCAAAAAATATTTGTGGAGAGAACATAAAAACTCCATGTTTTCACCCAGGTCAGATCTTAGTAATGCTAAGTGCTGATCTGGGGAGAGTAATACATTATAGTAACTACCTATGGTGGTTCTATTATTCACATATCAGGCTGAGCAGTATACGGCCCTTTTGTGTCTGTGGTCCATTTTACTGACAGCAGACATACTTGGCTAGACAATACACGGTCCATGTAGGGGGATTAGTATTTTAAGGCTGCAGTAAAAGAGCAGATGTCCCGCTCAGTACAATTCACTGGAGTTAATTCTGTTGTTTTAGAGCTTTTTGTGGCTATCCTGGCGGGGGAAGTGCATATTCAGAATATTTTAAAGGCACATGCTGCTTATTTTAGCCATACTTATCTTAAGAATAGTGATAAGGAGTCATTGTAAATGTGTTTTGCAATTGAAGGAATGTGTATAGGACAAGGACAAAAAAACAACATGCTACCCAATGATGTCATAAAAGCACATTCAAATAATATGTAAAGAAAAAAATGCAACCCTATATAAAAGTATAGTATAGTTATAGTTGGTCTATACCGATATACTTCTATTTAAAAATCTCTAGTCTTTCAGTACTTATCAGTTGCTGTATGTCCGGCAGGAAGTGGTGTATTCTTTTCAGTCTGACACAAAGCTCCCTGCTGCCACCTCTGTCCATAAGGTGGCAGGAGCAGGAGAGGTTTTTATGGGGAGTTGCTGTTCCTCTGGACAGTTCCTGTCATGAACAGAGGTAGCAGCAGAGAGCACTGTGTCAGACAAGAAAGAATACAGTGCATACAGCAGCTGATAAGTACCAGAAGGCCAGAAGTTTTCAAATAGAAGTAATTTACAAATCTGTATAATTTTGTGGCTCTGGTTGATTTGGGAAAAAAATGTTTTTTTGCAGAGTACCCCTTTAAAGTGCTATTGTTATTTAAAAACACAGATCGCCAGAATGAGTGGGAAGAAGCACTTAGCTGAGCGCTTCTTTCTCTGTCTTTCGCCACAGTGTAGGAGATGGATTCAGTACAAAGTCTTAGAGATGCGGATAGAAGTGCTTAGCTAAGCACTTCTCCCTATTTGTTCTAGAAATTGGTGCGGGTGTCAGCACCACGACACCAACTGATAAAACTTTTGACAAGCTTCTATGACATGTCGACTTTTCTGTAAGGATACGTTCACACTTAACGGATCCGCAGCGTATTTTCTGCTGTGGATCCGCAGCAGATCCGCAGCAGATTTCATTTAAATAACTGAACACAGCATCAAATCTGCACCATCAAATCTGCTGCTGATCTGCTGCGGATCCTGTAGGTGTGAACGCACCCTTAGGCTATGTTCACACTACGTAAAATAACGGCCGTTGTTTTCACCGGCCGGACTTTTGCGACCAAAACTATGGCCGTAGAATTACGATCGTACGGGCTAGTCGTGAAACTACGGCCGTTGTTTAATTTTGATTCCTAGCATGTTTATAAACGGGATGAAACAGGTCATTTACTTTAAATACTGCACCCAGCCCGAGAAACCACTCAGAATTTTTTTTACATCAAAATCAAGTTTAATTCGTCAGATATAAATTTTACGTTCGTGGCTGCATTGAAATCCACGGCCGTTGTTGCAGTATTACCGGGCGGAAATAATTGACATGTTTATTTTTCAAGGGGCCGTATAAACAATGGCCGTTATCTGATATGTAGTGTGAATTCAACGGCCGTAGTTACATTGCATTGCAGTCATTATAGGTAACCTCAAAACAACGGCCGTAGTTTTGCGGCGCGGACAACAGTCGTTATTTTACGTAGTGTGAACATGGCCTTAATGAACATTTTAAGACTATATTCCCACTATGGGAACATAGTGGGGCAAGGTGTCTGTCTCATAATATTGACGGCCGCAAATAATAATCATAATGTCTATATCTATGTTTAGTAAGCAACGTGCATGTCTTCTTTCAGATGAAGAAAGCTGTCATTGATACGCCAGGAGAATAACGTCACTGGAAAGTTTCATCAAGGACAAGTAGATCTTACCCTCCGTGAGGGAACTACATGTTGTAGAGACAGCTGCAGTCTATCGTGGACAATACAGAATACAGAACAGTATGTATATCATTCTCTAAATTCCTGCTCTGTTATTATTATCCATTACTATTCTGACCCACCAATGGGTGTACATGCAGAATATCATAAAAGAATCAAGGACTCTATGTATGTAAGATAAAAATACAAAATGGGTGATCTGGTACTATGTTGGCGCCCGTGTACCTTTTCTAGTAAAGACACCAGTGCTGGGTTGGGCAGGCAGGCTTCCATATTGTACATGCCACATGACATTCCAGTCTGATGCACCTTCCAAGCTTAAATAATAGAGAAAAGAAAGTTCTGTTTCCCAAAAATATTTTTTCCATATAGAATTAGTACAGGATAAATATGCTGAAAACTCTTATATATTTTTTTATTTACAGACTCTGAACAGAAGTCAGAGAGGACAACCTGAAAAACAAGAAAAGGTAGGATTTTATTTTTTTTTTATTTTTACTTATGGTCCAAAACAAAATGGCAGATTGGGTTTAATGCAAGAAACTTCTCAGTTTGCTCACATGCAGAAGTGGCTTTTTAAGTAATATTATCCTTAGGACAGGCCATCAATATCTGAGAGTAAGGATGGTCCGAATCTGCCGAACGCTCGGCATCGGATTCCCGCTATTTGCTCGCTCCGTGCACCGGGTCGATACAGCAGGAGGACCGCCTGGAAAACTGGGATACAGCCTATGGCTATGGCTGTATCCCAGTTTTTCAGGCGGTCCTCCCGCTGTATCCACCCTCTCCACGGAGGTTTAAGACAGCGGGAATCATTGCCGAGAGTTCGGTTTCGTACGAACCCGAACCTCGGCAGGTTCAGACCATCCCTAGCTGAGAGATGGGGTGCCAGCACCCAGCAATTCCACCGATTAGCTCTTTAGGGGATCCATGGTGCATGAATATAAACACACTGAGGGGGGGATTTATCAAACTGGTGTAAAAAGAAACTGGCTTAGTCGCCCCTAGCAACCAATCAGATTCCACCTTTCATTCCTTACAGACTCTTTGGAAAATGAAAGGTGGAATCTGATTGGTTGCTAGGGGCAACTGAGCCGTTTTCACTTTACACCATGCTTGATAAATGTTCCCCACTGTACCGAGCCAGTAGCCTCAGCTCTGTACTTTCTGTAATGTTCCTACCAGGTTATGAAAGCTCAGCTTCCATTGAGGTAGTAAGATCACCTGTGATTTCCATTTAGTTTTTTTTAATTATTGGCTATTAAATGTTATATTTCTTATATTGGAGCCATTGAAGCTCTGCTTTTCTGATGTTGCTTAGTTGTAAGTTTAAAATATATAACGACTTAAGCACCAGTACCTGCAGCCACCACTAGTTGGCACTTAGGAGCTTCCTGCACACTGATAGACATTAAACTCATTATTAGATGTGAGCAAATCTTGACTATGGTTTTGTCCAAACCTCAACGCTGGGCATTTGATTACCGGTGGTTGAAGACGTTGGATGCTGCCCTAAGGCTGATTTAAAAACATGGATACAGCCATAGGCTATGTTCACATAGCGTATTAGACCAGCTGGTCTCTGAAAAGATCATCCCGGCCAGTACTGCAGTACCGGCGGGATGATCTTTCACGCCGCAAGTTCTGATGCGGGTGCATCCATGCACACCCGCATCAGAATTCCTCCCAGCACATCAGTACAAAGCCTAAAATTTTAGTATCGACTTAACTAAGGTGTGATCGTAATAAAATTAGTGTAGAGCTACCTCTTTCAGTGATCATACAGAGTATAGTGGGGTTTCTTTTTACTTATAGTGTTTGTAATGTAGCAGATTTTATATTAACCAACCAGTTTTCCTTATTTAGTTATTTTAAATGAACCCTGCAGACAATGTCTAAAACTCTTGCTTCTTGATGAGTAAAAATGCTAAACCCACCACTGAAATTATACATGCCATATTCCCATTGAGTTAGAGCCTTCTTGCCTTCCTCCTGCCTTCTCAAATCTGCAACTGTTTTCACATTTCATCTGGAAACCAGTACAGCAGGGGTGTCAAACTCACGGTCCTCCAGCTGTTGCAAATCTACAATTCCCATCATGCACATAAAGCCAAATCTTTAGCTTTGCTTTGCTGCACAGGCTCCTGAGAAGGTAGTTTCATCAGCTGCCCTGGACCAAAGTGAGTAGTCATGTCGCAGAAGAAGTCTGAAGGAAAACCCCCATAGATAACCCAAACAATGGGAATGTGGAAAGTAAAACTTTGTTAGTGTGGGTGCTTCCACTTCAAAGTAATAACATTAATGCATATGTATAGAACCTACCCATCATCCCTCCCCCTTCCCTTCATTAATCCCCACCTTGGTTGAACTTGATGGTCTTTTTTCAACCATACTAACTATGTAACTATGTAACCCTCAGCTGGACTTTTTACTTTTGCCTTGCGGTTCACTTTAAAGGAGAAGTCTGGCGAAAAATTTTATTAAAGTACTGTATTGCGCCCCAAAAGTTGTACAAACTTTGCACTTACTACTGTGTCAAGGCTTCACTTCCTGGATAAAATGGTGATGTCACGACCCAACTCCCAGAGCTGTGCAGGCTGTGGCTGCTAGAGAGGATGATAGCAGAGGAATGCTCAGTGTCCCTCCAGTGCCCTGTGTCCCTCAGTGTCCCCCTGCCATCATCCTCTCCAGCAGCCACAGCCCACACAGCTCTGGGAGTCGGGTCGTGACATCACCATTTTATCCAGGAAGTGACATTACCATGTTATCCAGGAAGTGAAGCCTTGATAAAGTAGTAAGTGCAGGGAAAAAGCACTTTAAAAGCATTTCCCATAATAAGTGTATGTTGGGGATTTGTATAACTTTTGGGGGGCAATAAAATACTTTAATAAAAATATTCACCGGACTTCTCCTTTAAGGCTGGGGCTACCTGGCGACTTTGGTTACACGACATGAAAATTTAAATAAAGTGTTGTTAATGTGGTTGCGTTGCAACAGGTTACCTGGTGAGACTGCAGTGTGATAGTTGTTCACAAAATTGAACCCTTCTGGATTTTTTTGCATTTTTTAGGGAGTTGCAAATATAATCACACAATTTGCAGTTAAATCACACCCTAAGCTAGTCGCAGGACACCACTGTGACAGCAAGTCATGGACATAATGCAAATATTTTCTAGCTGCACTAATTGTATTCAATCTGGTGTCATGGAACCAAAGAAGTTGTGTAACCCTTGCCTAATCTGGATAAAATTTTGAAAGTTAAAAGCAAAAATGTCTACATGAATTTTTTATTCTTTTTTACTTCTTAAGATGGCAGACAACATCATGAAGTTATCAAAGGATGCAATTACTGAACGGAAACAAGAAGCAGATCTTCCTTTACCACCTCCTCCTGACACGACACAACCTTCCGTTACAGTAACAGGAGCACAAGAGCAATGCATTATGCCTCCACCACCACCGAAAGACTCCTTTTCTAAATTCTATGAGCAGAGACAAGTAAATGAGTTAAAAAGACTTTATCGCCATATGCATCCAGAGCTAAGAAAGAATTTGGAGCATGCTGTGTCCAGAGACATTTCTGAGCTGCTGAGCACGGATGAGCCCAGTCAGCAGGCTTCAGTTCACCTAGATACAGTGTTGCCCGGAGAGGTACAGTCCATGCGTTGGATCTTCGAGAACTGGAATTTAGATACTATTGGGGAACACCAGGGTAACCGGAAATTGGCTGAAGAAGAAGCTGTACTTGGTGGCAATGTTAAAAACACTTCTTTGATGTTTCAAAGCCAAAAAAACAATAGTGGTGATAGCTTATCTGGCCTAAGTGGAGAAGATCAGACAAAGGGCGACGTGAAAACAGCTTTGTGGTTATTCGAAACTCAGCCTCTTGATTCATTAAATAAAATCTATCCTGAAGACACTGAGGTCCAGCAAGCTGTACTGAAAGAACCAGTTGAAAAGGGTAATGTGAAGGGAACGAAAATTCTCTTCGAGACACAATCACTAGACGAAGTTGGCCGTTGCAACTCAGTGGAAGAAGATAGTCTTCTTCAGCTTAAATCTGAAATACAAGAACTGAAAGGAGATGTCAACAAAACCGTCAAATATTTTCAGACTGAGCCCTTGTGTGCCATTAGGGATAAGACTGGAAATATTCATGAGATTAAATCTGTTTGTAGGGAAGAAACTCAGAGCAATGATGTCAAAACGGCCAGATGGTTGTTTGAAACTCAGCCTTTGGATACTATTCATAAGGATACATCTAAGGTCCAGGTTATTAGAGGGATATCATTGGAAGAGATAGCAAAAGGAGGTGTAAATGCAACCAAATGGATATTTGAAACTCAACCCCTAGATGCAATAAAAGAGAACGTAGAGGAAGCAGTGTTCCAACCCTCCGTAGATGCTGTTGAGGGTGTAGATGTGAGCAAGAAGTGCAGTATTTTTGAAAAACAACCTCTAGATGCCATAAATGAACATACTGAGGGTACATTTGCTTCAACAGAAGAAATTTTGCCTGGGGATGTGAAGTCTACTCTGTGGCTCTTTGAGACACAACCAATGGAAACACTCAAAGGCAGTTTAGAGGTTGGACAATTAAAAAAGGTCGAGCTATTAAATGAGGAAAAAGGAGATGTTCAACAAAGGAAACATGTGTTTGAGACATGTTCTCTAGACAAGATCACCAACAAAGAGGAGGAATCAACCGAACAATATGTAACAGGCTCAGAAGAAATTATAAAGGGAGATGTGAAATCATTTAAAAACCTATTCGAAACACTTCCACATGAGAATGCGAAAAACCGTAAAGGTGTTACAGTCTCCAGTCAGGATGAAATGAAGTTGGGGAATGTAAAAGCAAATCAAGCTTTGTTTGAAAGCACACCACTTTATGCTATTGAAGATAGCTTGGGCAACTACCATGAAGTCACCTCTGTCAGTCGGGAGCAAGTAATAAGCGGAGATGTTAAAAATTACAAGTGGATGTTTGAAACAAAACCATTGGATCAGTTTAATGAAAGTATCCAAAAAGTAGATATCATTAAAGGAATCACAAAACAGGAAATTCTATCTGGCGATGTGGGAACAGCTAAATGGATGTTTGAAACACAGCCTGTAGATGTCATTCATCCTGATAAGAATGTAAGCAAAGAACAAGCCACAGTCCAGAAAGAAATCTCACATAGAGGTGATGTTAGCAAATGTCGATGGCTTTTTGAGACCCAACCTATTGACCACTTATATGATAAATCAGAGGACAAACATGAGAAGGAACTCCCTGTGCATGGTAATGTGAACTCATACACTTGGTTGTTTGAAACCCAACCACTTGATTCCATCAAAGACTCTGAAGAACGTTACATAAAAGTAAGCCTTGCTTCCTCCGACAACCTGGAAGGTGTTAATGTAAAAACAACCAAGCATCTATTTGAGACTGAACCTCTAGACAGCCTTTCTTCTACCAAAGAACAAAGAAAAATGATAAGGTATTCTAGTCGTGTTGAAATCCAATCAGGTGAAGTGTCTAGGGTGAAGGAGATCTTTGAGTCAAAGCCAAATGTGTCTGTCCCATTACAAAAGACAGACATGCCTGCAGAAGAAAATATACCAGCCGGTTCAGTAAATAAATGCACTTGGCTTTTTGAAAATTGCCCAATGGATTCTATGACAATTCGTGAAGAAGGAATTCAAGAACTACCACCTGAAAAAAATATAGAAGGTGGAGATGTTGGAGGAAAAAAATTTATCTTTGAAACCTACGCTTTGGATCAGATCCACCAAGATTCAGATGAGATAGAGATATGCAAAGTGCAAGAAGCCATTGCTAGAGGAGATGTAAAGTCATGTACTATGCTTTTTGAAACCAAACCGTTATATGCAATCCAGGACAAAGGAGGGAGATACCACGAGGTGACATCAGTAAAGAAGGAAGAAATTCAAAAGGGAGATGTTAAGGGGGCAAAATGGTTGTTTGAAACAAAACCTCTTGATATGATCCATAAGGATGAAGAAGTTTTTGTCATTAGAGCAGTGACACAGGAAGACATCGAAAAGGGCTGTGTCAAGGCTGCCCGGTGGAGGTTTGAGACAGAACCATTGGATTCCATTGCTGAAACTGGAAAGCACACAGCTAGAACAGTTGATGATGTACAGAAGGGTGATGTCCAAGCAAATAAGCAGCTATTTGAATCACAAGAAGTCAACCAGAAGTATGTCAGACTGGTTAGTGTCAGCGATGTGCAGAAGGGAAATGTTAGGACGTCTACATGGCTTTTTGAAAATCAACCGATTGATTGCTTGAAAGGAGAAGATCAAGAACATTGCGGTATCATAAAAGTACAAAGAGAAGACAATCAGAAAGGTGATGTTAAGCGATGCACATGGTTATTTGAGTCTCAACCCTTAGATAGCCTAAAAGACACTGAAAGTCCAGCAGCTCCTCAGGCTACAGAAGGAATTCCCAAAGCCAATGTGAAGAGTACAACCTGGATGTTTGAGAGTACTCCGCTAGATAAATTTGACTATGAATCCTCAACTAACATTGAACAAAAAGAAATCAATGTAAAAGACACGCTTGATGCTTTCCTCTCCCATAATATAATTCAGCATAAAGGAATAGTCATCGAAAACAATAATGGTGGAAATGTGAAGATGATAAAATATCAGCTATCAACTCAAACAGCAACTGATATCCAAAAGGAAGAAATAGTTGGAGGTAACCTGCAAAGAATACTATTACAGCTACTCCACAGAACCGATGTAGAACCTCATGGGCTATTGGTTGAGGAAAACAGCAGCGGACACATCATTGCAACTAAATTAAATCTTCTAAATCCTGTTCAGGCGACAGAACAGGAGGAAGAACATGTCAGGGATGACATAGCCAAAGCTCTTAAAATATTACTAAATGAAGATGCTTCTTCTAAAACTGGTATCATAATGGAGGAATCAGAGAGTGGGTCTGTAAAAATTATTATCTATGCTCTCTCCTTGCACTGTTCATTTAACATGGCTCAGGGGGATATCCTCAAAGGCAATGTCAAATCTACAATTGGGAATCTCCTTGCATGCGGCCAAGAAAATAAATCAAGAACCTCGGTGACCCGGGAGCAAAACGAGAAAGGAAATGTCCAGTTGTTCACAAGTTGCATTGAAAAAGGCGATCTTGGATACTTGAAAAGCCTTCAAGAAGAATCAGAAATAGATGCTCTTGTGAGTCAATCAGTGCGGCAAGAGGAAAATACGAAGCAATGTATGCAGCCAACTGATCAGAAGACGGCTGGTTCAGACTGTGTGTTTGTTACATCTACTCCTGTATTCCACCCTGTACAGATTCATAAAGATGTGAAAGAATTTGCTGTGGACGGAACTGGGAAAGGTTGCGATGACCAGAAAGCTTCATCTGGATGCAAAATAGCAAAAAAAGACATTAGTCTGAGTAATACTGCAGAAAGCAATATCACGTCACAAAAAAGTACAGACACCAAGCAAACATCTGGACAACACAATATTTCTATGCTGGATAAAAGGTTTTCTACCACGAGTTCCAACTCAAATACATTACAAAATAACAGCACCACTAGCACCGATCTACAAGCTGCATTGTCGGATATGAGACAGGCCACGGCTGAAGCTAGGACCATCCAAAAACAGGTAGAGTGCAAGATACAGAGTAACACTCAAGAAATCCAAGTTACCAACAAGGAAGCAAAAAGAAATATAACCCAACCACTTCAAGCAACTTTACATCAAGAACATGCAACAGTAAAGCAAACAGCAAGTGTCATGACCACAGTGAAAGATACGCAGACATCTTATGCAAGTCTTCAAGCTTCGTCTTCATCCAGCAAAAAGGTCAGTGTATCTGAGGAGGAGAAGGAGAAATCTTCATGGGAAACTAAAGAAATCACTAGAGCAGAAACTAGCGACATTAACGACAATGTTGAGCCCCCCAAACATGCCAAAAAATACTTAAATCCCTTTAGCGATTGGGACTATAGGGCACAAATAGAAGAAGAAGAAAGGGATCAAGATATTGTCAGGGGAGATGTAAAGGCAGCCATCAGAGCATTGCAGAATGCTTCCAAAGAGCAGAAAGAAATAGAAAAGGAAGAAGTTGTAAAAGGTAATTTATCATCTGCTCTCGAATCTCTTCAAAAGTCTAATGTAAATGTATCTAAGGGGGACTTTAAAGCAGCTATGATATACAGGAATGCAGGGCAATCTTATGCTGTATGTAAAAGGAATTCTGATGTTCAGCATAACAAAGATCAGGCTATGGCAAAGTCAATGCAACCATCTGATAATAACTCTGCTCCTTCTCCAGCTCCTGTGATGGAACAAGAAAGGTGCCAAAGTCTCACTCCAAGTAATGGAGAAACCACAAAGGACGATTCTGAAAAGGTGAATGATCCTATGTTAAATAGTCAAGATCTCATTGCTAATGCTTGCAGAAATACAGTAGATGCAAATGCTAATGCTTCCCAAACATGCCAAACGGTACAAAGAAAAAAGCCGGCGCTGCCACCAAAACCAAAGCACTTGTTACCAGGTGTACGTCCACCCCCTAGACACAAAAGCAAGACTTCTACGCCTATAACATCATCTCCCAGCTCACAGCCTTCAACTCCATCTGATGAATGTAGTTTTAAAGATATAACAGAACCCATGAATATGACAAGTAACATACAAGATACTTGTGTGTATTCTGCTACAAACATAAATTCTGAGAAGGGAATGCTCCTTCACCAAGAACACCATGAATTCAGTCAAAACCATGTAGTCACACGTGATAAAAAAAATAAGGAGGCCGTATTATTTCAATGCAGCGCTTCTTCAGATTCTAACTTAACTACTCACACAATGCCAGAATGCCACACAAGACCAAGTGTAGGACAACACATAAACAAAGAGAACCCATCTGAAAATGTAAAAAGTGAAGATGTTTCAAGCAAGTCGTCCATTGGCGTGACGCAGTCAAGAACCAATGTTAGTACTGCTGATAACAAGAATGTAGTCATGAGGATCAAGAGAAAAAGGGAATCAGAAGATGCAAGACGTCAACGATTATCAGTTCATATGGATGAAATAATGAAAGACAACATGAGGGCAGCAACAGATATTTTTGAAAATTTAAGAAAACAAGAGGAGTTGGAGAAAATTTTGCAAAAAGTAACAGAACTAGAAGAAAAGAGCACCGCTGTTGATGTAAAGTCCATGAAAGGTTTATTTGAGACTGTTCCAGATTGGGTCGTAAGCGCAAAAGAAAACCCTTCCCCTCTTCCTAAATTAAAAGAAAGTCAGAAAGATGAAAAACTTGAGCTGCAAAGGCAAGACTCTGAAAGTGTCTCATCAGTGGAACTTGCCTTTGAGGACCTCGAAAGGGCAAGTGCTGAAATCAAATACTTAAAAGAACAGACCCTGGCAAAAATAGTAGACATTGAAGAAACGGTTAAGAAAGCACTTTATGCTGTCTCCAACCTAAAATCAGATTCCGACATTGTAAGTCTTTCAGGTCTATTCCGTGAATCTTTAGGAACATCTAGCACTGCTTCGAATAATATAAGAAAAATTAGTATTGTTTCTAGTAAAGCAAAACCTGAAAAACCAACACAACTTTTTGAACATAAGTGTACAGAAGGTGTAAATCAAGAAAAAATAGAGCATAAAAAAACAGAGCTGGAGGTGCCCAGCAGTGTCTCCAGTCGAGTTTCTCCGACATCGCCATCTTTCATTACCATAGAGTCTGCTGCCAGAAAGACCTCCCAGCAGAACAACAGTTCTTTACCTTCCACTGTTACTTCAAGCCAGAATGGTGGCATGTCCCAAGGTGTTAGTGGAAAAGACCAAAATGGGATAAATTCTCTAGAGTCTTTAGATCCTTTTCATCAGTGGAGTGACAATGGACAGTCAACTAGATCACTCTGTATTCCAGCAGTTCATGAACAGAATGTCTCCTCGCCACCAAGTCCCAATTCTCAAAGGCAAAAAAGTGTGTTAGAGTTGAAAACTGGGCCAGATGGCCCCAAAGTAATTGGAACAACAATAGTCACCGAGAAATATGAAGAATCTGATCAGTATGGCAACAAAGTGGTAAGGTCCAAGACTTCTACAACCGTTACAAAACAATCAGACACTCATAGTTCTTCGACATATGAGTTTGTATCGGCTCCTCCTCGCTACGAGGTGACGGCTTCTCCTCTTCTTAGAAGACATGTGATCTCGTCTGTAGACAACACCAATAACAAAGGAAACGAGACTGGGGTGGTATTTGTCACTTTTGGGAATTCAAAGCCAGCTAAGAAATGATCATAATGTGTGGTCTTCTATAACCGGACTGTGTCAGGCAGCATTATACAGACCAATAACAGATTCGGACAAATCGGGACAATAAATTATCCTTAGTCTGGTTTAGATTGTATACAGAGGAAGATTATGGGGCATTGAGATCTCAATGTGGCATGCTAACAACAAATCATATATTAGTTCTCCTTGATGTACTATTTAATGAATGTCTTGGATAAAGTACAAGTAAATGAACATGTTGATTCTGCTGGATAAGTATAAGGCTGGCCGCCATCGAAAACATGCACACTTGGTCACTTATGTTTATAAGCCTCTAGCGGAGGCTTATGGTATCACTCATGGAAAGCAAGAAGTATGCATGTTAAATTTCTCTGATATCTGCCATTCAGAGACAGCCAGGGGACCTTCATCAGATCATTGGCCACTAGTGGTTTTGTCCATCTTTTATGCTCAACTTAATCCAGCTCATACTTAACACTTTATTTAACTTTATTGCAATATGTTATTTGGCATTTGTGCAACCTAGATTTTATATATTAGATATTGGTAGCCAAATAATTATTTACTTTGAAAATCCAGCTTGACGACTGGTAATATTGGGTAGAACTTGCCCATACAATAAGCACATGGTGGTGTCTTGTAACTGATAAATCTTGAAGACAATTCTTAAAGGCTGTGAACACAATGGTATTGATTTTTTTTTATTATTATTAATTTGATTCCTGAATGCAATCTTTATTAAAAAAAAAATGTCCTACCATTTTACTGTTACTCAGGAACAGATAAGAAAAATCAGTGTTATAGATAACATCATGGAGGGGAAGGGAGTTGTAAACAGGTGCTCAAGGTGTAGACAGAGGGGAGAGCATACTTAGAGGGCAGCTCACACAGGCTGTCGATAGGGAGGAAGTAGACAGAAGGCAGTTTGCAGGAGAGAATCATATCGGCTGTTTAAGGAGAAAGCAGAGCACTACAGCAAACTGCAGACTCCTAATCACATGCACTTCACAAACCAGTGGGGAGGCTACACCCAAATGAGATGAATCTGAACCTAGAAGCTGGCTACAAACAGAATATTAGGAGGTCTAAGATAATGGAAGGAAAGAATTGTAGACTTAACTTTTTTAACCACATGTAAAAAAAAAAACTTAATTTTTATTTCAGAGGTGTTCATAGCCTTTAAAGATGAGGCAACGCTGATTACATTTGTTAGTTCATTACTTTGTTATATCTACCATAGCTATCACATTTTGTATGCTTTTCTTAACACAATCAGAATTTAGAATGTTTAAATATTTGAGATCCTAATTTATTATTTATAAGATTGTTTTTCTAGAGTTTATGCATCAAATGCGGCATTTATAGAAACAATACCTTTGTATAGTAATACTTTTCTCATGAAATTCTTTTATAAATCGTATACACCACTGTCTGTGATAAAGCCTTTGTTTTTCATGTTGCATAATAAAAGATGTATTTGCATTAGATCGATGTTTCTGCCTTCATTGGAGTGAGTGAATATATATATTGTAGAAGAATGTATGTGTTATTTCTGAGTATATTATATTATATTATTCCATCTTCTGGTCAGATTGGTAACTACAGATGTTGCTTTATAATCATTCTTGCATTATGTCCCAATGAGTAGCTCAGTGCACCACACATGCCAGTGAGAAAGGGCTGAGCTGAGACCCCTTCAGCAGAATTACTCCTCCCTGATAACCCTTTCCCTAATTGTGCTTTCCATAACTACTTTATAGAAATTAAACTGGTATTTTGGGCATTCATTTTTTTTTATATATTTTGATAGGGTTTCTGAGAAACCTATACTGACCTATCATGCTTCCCTGGGAGTACTTCTGTGGCGTCTTCAGGTCCCCAGCTGAACACTCTGGCTGCTACTTATCTAGTCAGTGACAGCCTGCTCAGCCAGTCACTGTTCATGGCGATGTCCTGCTTCAGACACTGATTGGCTGAGCAGGCTGTCGCTGTCGAGATAAGTCTATCTTGGAAGTAGTGACCGGAGCATTTAGTGGGGGATCTGAAAATGCTATAGAAGGACTTCCAGGGGAGCATGGTATGTGAGAATATCCTGTTTATCATTTTCTCAGCAATATATCAAAAAAATATGAATGCCCAGAGTACGCCTTTAAAGGAGAAGTCCAGAGTACCCCTTTAAAGGAGAAGTCCAGAAGTCTAGACTTCTTCTTTAAAGATGACTATAATACCTATTGCTAGGAGTTACCAAAATTTGCACAACATTTTGGTTTGGCAGGAGTCGTCCCTCAACCCAAAGTTCCTTTTTCCCTTTATACCAAGCCATTATTCCCTGTCATATTTCTTTGTAGTGCAATTGGGTCAAGTCGTAGAAAGCTGGAAGCAGCTGGGTGACCAAGCCCGCTCCATACACTGTTGACCAGTACGGTCATCTTGTTTCTTTAACAGGTTAAAAATAAACTCAATAAATTTATGTTATATCAGTTATAACTCAGTAAAATTTACTAATCTAAGCATCACATGTATTTTAATTCCACCCAGGCAGTATATTTGTTTCATGTAGCTTTACTGATTCAGTGCAACCTTCATACATATCTTCCTAAAGTAACAGAGCTGAGTCTGACATTTCCCATAGTGGTAGTGTTAAGCGGACTTGCCAAACTGTTCAGATTCAGAAAAGTTACATGAACACTTGGCATTTGACTACCGGCGGCTGAAAAAGTTGGAGTTCTGGAAAACATGGATACAGCCATAGGCCCAGCTGATGAAATAATGGTTCTCATAATATATAATAAAAAGAGGCTTCGTCCTTCTCCAGCTTAAAACCAGGTGCTCTTTTCCTGTTCGGTATGTAGTACAGGTGAATCATTTAGGATGTGGTTCTTTGTTAGACTGTCTGACCTGAAAGAAATCATGTTCTTACATTGGTAAATATAGAAAAAAAATTATATATTTTATATGGACATAAAACCTAATCATCCTGTATCATTGGTATAAGGCTTGAGATTCTCAATTTTGTATTAACAGCACACATTGACAGCATGATCATACAGGTAGAAGACAAGATACTATTCACACCATGCATACAGCTCATATAATTCCTTCATATATCTACATATGTATACTATGTGTGTGAATATGTAGACTGGGAAATATGTATAATAGAATTGTTTTGATATCTAGGCAAATTTACCTTGGAATATTGTTGGCTTGTGATTTAAGATCCTCAAGTTCCCTGCCCTTTGTCTCTGGTAATAAGAAGCAAAGAAGACCTCCGATGATGGGGACACTTCCATAGATGGCCATTGGTATAGCTGGGTGGTATCTGTCCAGAAGTATGACGAGCGGCGCTATAATCCCACCTAAGCGGGCTGACATAGAGCAGAGTCCTACTCCGTTTTGCCTGGAATACAGAAAAGACATCCAATACATGATAGTTGTAAATACAATCAATACATACTGCAATAACTATATGGTTAAGAATGGTAAAAAATAAAACCCTTGTATATGTACACAGTGCACCACCACTGCCTTGAGGTTTGGGGCCCTAGGTTGAATTCTGGGCAACGCACCACTTTACATGCAAAAGACTATTTTCGACCAGAATTTATCCAAGCAGGGTAGCAACAGTAAGGGCTAAACAGCACTGATTGCAGTGTTGGGAACTGAAAGGTGTCTCTATAGAGATGAGTGCAATTCGAGCATGTCAAAGTCCGTCTGAGCCGAGCGTTAAGCATTTCATTAGCGATGGCTGAAGAAGTTGGATGCAGCCCGAGGGAGTCCTGCAAAACACGGATACAGTCATAGGCTACATTCAACTTCTTCAACCACCGGTAATAAAATTCCGAACGCTCAGGCTTGGACAGACTTGAGAATGCTTAAAGGGGTTATCCATTTTCTTTCAAATCAACTGGTTTCAGAAAGTTATATAGATTTGTAATTTACTTCTATTTTAAAATCACAAGTCTTCCGGTAAATATCAGGTGCTGAATGTCCTGCAGGAAGTGGCATATTCTTTTCTGTAAATTACAAATCTATTTAACTTTCTGACACCAGTTGATTTGAAAGAAAAAGATTTTCGCTGGACAAACTCTTTAAGTTGCGTTCATTCTCAAGCCTCAGTCCTGGCACTGTCCATATTGCTGCTACCGCTGCTGCATGCATTACAACAGACATCAGGGAAAGATTTACTATGCAACTAAGACCTGTACTCTAACAATAGCTTTTCTTATAAACAGCTCACCTGAGGATTGTGGGAAACAACTCAGCAGCATAGATATAACAAACTGAATAGGAAGATGCCGTTGCAAATTTTCCAATCACGGCCAGCACTGTGACCCCAATAGACAACCCTGAAAATTACACAGACAGGGTAATATGTAATATTCTTGTTTTATATTGCCAGCTTATTAAAGCTTAATATACAGTTCCAGTTAATTTTTAACAATTTGTACTCATGTGTCTCTGTATCTGTGTATTACATAAGTTGACCAGAAAGATCGGGGTAGACAACACTACATGGTCCTATCTACCTAGCATTTGTACCCCTTCTTTCCTTCTACCTATCTCTATCCTTCTTTCTCCTTGCACTCTCTTCTCCACCACTCACAGGAGCTGTAACACACCCTGTAGGAAGTTGTCACATGGGGAGAGGAAGTGTAGACACACACAGCAGCCGTTTCTCTCCCATTCACTTCACTTTAACCCGGAAGTGAGGGAGTTCTGAACACGCCGGCCGGAGGTAACGGAGTCGTGGCCGGCGGGAGATTAAAGTGGCGATCATCACCGGAGGGATGGTGAGTATGAAGTGTGTATGTCTGTGTTTTTGTTTTTTTTTTAGGTTCCGCCGGAGTTCTCCTTCAAAGGAAAATACATATTTATCCAGGAGATAATGGTGCACCCACTTACATGTGTGTTGCTTACCTTTTGGTATTGCAGTGATAAGGAGGCAAGCAGTTCCTCCCAGCAAAAGGTATAGTGATTGACTCAACCTTCTTCCTATAAGCTGCACAGCAAACATGGCTCCAAGACGAGCAGGTATTTCAACGGCTCCAAATATGAGCTGAGTAAGATAAATGTCCAGCCCAAAGCTTCCAACATTCATACTGAGGCCATAATAAACCAAACTGTTTGCAAACCTAGAAACAAAGGAAAAGTTTACCTTTCTAGCTTTTTGTCTTTATAAAAAATACATGGATATACTGATTTAAGAAGAAAGTTGTAGATTAACAATATACAGAATGCATGAGACCTAAACTTAGAGAGACTGTGTGAGTAGGTTTATGCTGTCATATATAAGGGTAGCATAAACTAGTGAATAAGTAGTCCTCTCCATTATATGCGTGAGCCCAGTAGTTCTCAATATTCATGAGAAGCAGAAAACTCCGCCCACCAGCTGCTGATTGGCAGTTATCTATCCATGCTGTGTAAAGGCAGTCAACTGTCAATCAGCAGCAGGGGGGTGGGGGGAGGGGTGCGGCAAGAATCCTATTCTCCTGCATATTAGGAGAACAGCTGAACAGAATGATGTCAGTAATGCACTGATCTGTTCAGAATACAATAAAAAAAATAAATATATAATAAACAAAATGCATACAATACAACATTAAGGCCAGGATCACACTATGTAAAAACAATGGCTGTTGTGCAAACAATGGCCGTTATTTCACAAATAACGGACGTTGTTTGCACAACAGTTGTTTTGAAATATAGCTGTTTTTTTTACATAGTGTGAACCTAGCCTAAACCTGTAGTGGCATGGAAATGGGCTGCATTGCATTGGAATTGTGTAGTTGGCCATAATATCTTGGAAACCAGACCCGTAGCAAGCAATTTATTGTCACAGTGGTTCTCTTACTAATTAGGGTGTATATTATGAGACAACCCCTTTTAGGGGAGACTTCATACAATAGCATTTGATTATGATGTAGTTTCCATTTCTACAGGAAAATGCTTTATACTATTCTAATTGAAGATTTATTTATTCATTTATTTTTTGCAATGTACCATAGTAAAAAGGTATGTGTATGATATTGTCCAAAAAGTCACCCATCTGTAGACAACTCTTTTAGAGTTCCTGACTCTGCTCAATATAGAAGGACACTGGTTGAGGAGAGTTCAATGTGCATGCCATTTCATTGCAATGTACTTGATTTACACGGAAAGCAAATTGCAATGCTCTCCCCCTAAACGACTCGGGAGGAGATTTATCAGGCTGGTGTAAAGTAGAATTGCCTTAGTTGCCCCTAGCAACCAATCAGAATCCACCATCATTCCTCACAAGTTCTTTGAAAAATGAAAGGTGGGATCTGATTGGTTGCTAGGGGCAACTGAGCCAATTCTACTTTACACCAGTTTGATAAATCTCCCCCTATGTCTCAGATTTACTAAGACTGTCTTCTTCTTTTCCAGTAGAAACTGAGGCAGGGTTCTCATTACAATTCTGCCTTTGGCGGCATGGATACATCAGCACCCTGTTAAAATCTGGTACTGATGCATCTGTGCACAGACCGGCACAGGCTCCATTTACTTCCATGGCCCAAAAATAGTCAGCTAGTGGCTATACTATAAAGCCTGCAGCTACCTATAAATGGACAGATGTCCCAGTTTAGCAGTATTAAAGAGGTTATCCAGTGCTACAAAAACATGGCCACTTTCCCCCTCTCTTGTCTCCAGTTTGGGTGGGGTTTCAAACTCAGTTCCATTAAAGTAAATGGAGCTTAATTGCAAACCGCACCTGAACTGGAGACAAGAGAGGGAGAAAAGTGGCCATGTTTTTGTAGCACTGGATTACCCATTTAAGTTCAAAGAACAAGTGATTTTTGCTATTTTTACTTCACTCTTATGCAGGACACACTACTATTGGAACTTACCATACCAAACACCCAATAAGTGCTCTTTTTCTCAGAGTTGGGATCCTAAACAGATCTATCATGTTGCCAGATTGAGGCTTTTTTTCTTGTAACTTAAAAAATAAGAATAGAAAATAATAATGGAATCTATTGCAATATGTATCAATAATGCTAAAATCTAAATGCTAAAATAATCAATAAAACTAAAATCATAAATCATGGAAGGGAAGTTACTAAGGTTGGGTTTACACTGCGTTTTTGCAATCCGTTTAACGGATCCGTTTTTTTTTAACGGTCAAAAAAGTAGCGTCAACAGTACTTTATTGTGCATCAAAAAAAAACGCATCCGTTTTAATCCGTTTCTTCTTTATAATGGAAGTCAATGGAAAAACGGATCAAAAACGGATGCACACAAATGCATCCGTTTTTTGCAATCCGTTTATTGCAAAAAACGGATCCGTTAAACGGATGCTGAAAACGCCGTGTGAACCTAGCCTAAGACTGGCATTTAGACGCTGGCATTGGCTCTAGTATAATGTATATATAAATTGAATATGCTGCTGGGATGGGAGTAAATAGAAGGAAAAAACATACTTACCTAGGTCTGATCCCCCACTGCTCCCTGCAGTTTCTATTCACCTCCATCCAGTCCTCTGACCCTCTCATCTTCCTGCTTCCAAGACAGGCGTATTGGAGGAAGACCTTCTGGCTCATCCAGTCACTGGCTGGGAAGGGACACCATTGCAGCTAAGGATTGGCTAAGCCAGTAGGTCCTGCTCCTGGACACTTGTCTCGGAGGCAGAAAGAAAATGGGGATGAACAGGAGCTGGGAGGGAGCAGCATTGGCTGGATATGTGTTTTTTTTTCTATTTTCCCCTCACCCAAGCAGCATATTAACTTTTTTTTTTACTAGGGCCAGAATGCCCCTTTAAATAACAGAACCCTGGCTTAAATAGGCACAATCTTGCTTTATGGGTAACTTGCATATAGCCTTGATACATGATTTTCCCTGTACACTGTATATGATGGTATTGGTATATAATCACCATGATGTAATCTGATATTCAGTATTGGGCTCTAGAGTAACATAACCTGCTGTATTCTACAGAACAGACACGCATGCTTTACCTGTTGCAGTATATCTTCAGATATCTCCCGCTTGTTCATACGTGCAGCTTTCTGGAGGAGATCTTTGGCTTTTTCATTTTTGCCTTTAGTCAGAAGCCAGCGGGCAGATTCTGGAAGAAACCTATGTAATATTATAATATACATTGTGTCACAGAATAAAAAAAATTGTGTGAATAGACCCAGGGGAAAAGCAGCTACACCAGACATGAGAGTCATGTAAATATAACTATTTCCTCTGTATCCTTATTTTAAGATTGGAAGAATTTGCACAATGGAGGTACTCGATAACCGGGATATCTATGTGCTGATCGGCATAAATACAATCTACGATGGGATGATGAGAGTTGTAGCAATGGTTACAAGAATGTTCAATCAGACAATGCAGGGGGTCCCTTCTTCATCAGGTCTATACAAAAAACGAAAACTTAGGTACATTTAAAAATTGCGGGAATCTTTAACGTGAAAGTCTCTTATTGGTCAGTGGTCAAACGCTGCATAATGAATTATATAAAAATAACATTTACATAACTTCATACATAAAATCCCATGTAAAAAAGTAATAAAGTTAAAACGACTAAATGTCATAAAAAGTAATGCTCCAAGGGTGCCCTTACACTTTTTTTTTGTGGCGGTTTGCTGGCCTCCAGAAAAACACCAGAAAAAATGCCAATGCAGCACATTGCATTTATTTAATGCATTTGCATTTTTTTTTTTGCATTTTTTTACTTTATAATAATGAATAATCTGTGAATAATCTTTTTTGTGGTTTAGGCATTTTTGTGTGCACCAAGATGGCTAAACTTTCTTTTCCTCTGCCATCACATGACATAGTTGCTGGGCCAAAACGGTACAAAAATTAGATGACCAGACTATTCCCATCAAAGTCTATGGGAGAAAAATGTCTCAGTTTGCCCAAAAGAGCCACAACCTCAGCATGCTGCATTTTGGAAAAACTCAAAGAGCCTCAAAAACACCAGAAAGGAGAAAAACACGCCACCCCAAAAAATTCCATATGTTTAAGGCAGATCGTAAACTTGACTTTCAGCTTTTTCCCATGGCTGGCAATGATAGTTGGCTGATCATGTCTTTAGGTAGTGACCTAAAATCATTGGCTGCTGGGCGTGCATCGCTACATGTAATATGTCGCTTTTATAGCTACCTCTCCTTTTGGCTGGTGTTCTCTTCACTTCTCCCCGCAGCTGCTAAAGCAACTTCATAGCGTGTCTATGGAGTGACAGGTTGCTCAGCCAATCACCGGCCGGGTTGGGACTGCCACGGCCAGTGATTGGCTGTGCAGCTTGTCACTCCATAGACTCACTATAGAGTTGCATCGGTAGCTTCGTATAGCGTGGAGAAGTGAAGAGAACACTGGGAGCATGGAGAGGTAATGTATCTTCACTTTTAGGGTACGTTCACAGCAGAAATTTCGCTGTGAGTTTTGCAGCGAGACCCGCTACGAGTCAAGGTCCCAGCAGGTCCTAGTACTACATACTCGCAGCGGTCTGAAAGAGTATGTAATGCAGCCGCCCCCTTAACCCCTTCCTCCGCTCCCGCCCGGCTCCCACTCTCCCACTTACATTACCTGTCTCCTGCTCGGGTCCTGGCTTCCTGCTCTGCCGTCCAGCCAATCAGTGGCTGTGGCTGGGCAACATACTGATTGGCTGGGCGGGAGAGCAGGACATCGGGATCTGTGCAGGAGACAGGTAATCTAATACAGAGAGCGGGAGCGGAGGAAGGGGTTAAGGGGGCGGCTGCATTACATATTCGCAGCGGTCTTTCAGATTGCTGTGAGTATGTAGTACTGGGACCTGTCCATGTCCATCTTCTTCATTTATTGAAAGACTATTTTTTTTCTGTTCTTTGACTTTTCAGTTTAACAGGTTTGTTTTTTTTTTACTTATTTTCTATAAATCCACATATATATATCTTACCAAATATAGAGGGCTAATATAGCTGTGGGTGCAGAACAAACAATCTGTAACAACCTCCAGTTACGTATAGCATATCCAGTTCCAGCCAGTGCCATTAGTCCTATTGCGAAGCATACGTGGACGGTTATAGTGGCGTAGGCACGCTGGGATGGTCCCACCCATTCAGCAACTGAAGGAAAAGAATGAATGATGAATATATCTTGCATTCCATGTTTTTCTGAGCACTAAATATGAAATAAAGCATTCACAAGTAGCATGTGGATCCTTGGGCAACAGAGAAAGCCGCCATGTCTAGTTTACCTTTCATTGGGCATGTGGACAATAGTCATCAACCCCTTTAACCCAGTTTCCATGTACAGCGCCATTCTATGCCCGGGCATCAGCCGGGGGTGAAGCACTGGAGGCGTGGCCGCCCACCCCCAGTGGCAGCAAACCCCCGCCCCTATATGATGTAGCGCCATTGATTTTAATGGAGTCACGTCATAGAGGGGCGGAGGTTTCCTCCCACTGGAAGCGGGCTGGCCCACCTCCAGTGCTTCAGCCTGTGCCCCGTGAATAGAATGGCGCCGTACATGGGAACAGGGCCGCAGTTCAAAAAAGAATGACCATGGCACTGGCATCTCTGTGCCTGTGGCATTCTATCCATGGGCAAAACTTGATGGTACATTAGCTTTAAAGTACATTATGCTGAGTGGGTCATTCCAACAAACTGCCATACTTTTCCAGTACTGGGATGGAATCTAATTTTTGGAATTTGATCATGGAGAAACAAAAAACTATTTTTATCATTATTATTCATTTGTTGTCTTCACAATTATTCACAAAAAGAGGTGACACGGGTTAAGAAGAGAAATCACAAAAGTCTTTCAATGGTTATTGCTTCAAAAAAATCATATTATCTTATAATTCTTTAGATCTCTCATTACCTAGTGCAAGATTGTTTAACATGATCCCTGCCGTGCCGATTCCCACAAAACATCTCAGCACTATAAAGGCATAAAACTCTGTAACAAATGCCGCTCCGAGACCAAAAGCCACCATGAATAAAATGGAGATTAATAAAACTGGACGCCTCCCAATCCTTTAAAATGAATGAAAGACAAAAATTAAGACATTTGTAAGATTTGAGGTCAGTGATATGAAAATCTATTCACTTGCACATTGCATGCAGGAAAATTTATAGCATTATGCTTCAGTATATTTGCTATGAAAGGATTATATTAAATTTATAGTTTACTTAACTCCACATTCACATTAAGGTTTAGCCATGTCCACTGAGCAGGAGAGGGAGAATGCCTGAGCTGTATATCTGAAAGCTGAGACAATCTGCCTGCTCATGATCCACAAAGATAAATCAAGGCTTCCCTCTTATCCCTCACCATCCATATACCCTTATGTAAAAAACAGTGTATCTATGTCCGCAGTGTGTCAGTCTGATCTCCCCAGGGGTGAATTCACTTTAACACAGGCCCTGGGCTGTGTCCCCCACCCCACTGTAACTATGGTAGCACTAGCAGAGTGCTCATAGATGTGGGATAGATGCAGGTCATGTCAGAACTGTAGCCAGGAGACAATACACCTGTTTGGGTGGCCAAGGGTCCCTCAGGAGCTCAGGGCCCCAGGCTATCACCCAAAACGAACCTATTATGATGCGCTACTGGATCTCCCCTCTCCTCTTCCTTTAGCTTCTCAGCAGCAGCTAGTGTAACCCTGTCATTGCTGCCAGGGGCATATTATAATGTGGACGGTTTGGACCCAGGGTTATGTACATATGCTATAAAATAATTTTTCTTACCTGTCTCCTAAGGAACCAAAAATAAGAGATCCAATAAGAATTCCAAGCATGAAAATGGACTGACATAATTCTGTCTGATCTTTCCTATGACATACCAGGTCAAACTTCAAAAAAAGCAAATGGAAAAATAACTATTAAAATTGTAATAATTGCTGAACGAATTGTATTATTATTATTGTACTTATTATAATTAGTGACATAAAAAATAAATAAAGAGGTACAGTATATTACATATATTTTACATATCACCGAGAACGAATATACCAAGTGATATACATTAAAAATTATGGGCCGTTTTTGGGTACCCCAGTCCAGGATGGTTTGGTGCTACTGACTGACACCTGTTTTATTCTCTGTTGTTCAGTTTAGGGAGTAACTGCTCCTGACCCTGCTTTAACAGGAGTGTATGATGCACATAGAAGAGCATAAACAGGTCACCTGTGTCACAGTTGGGGGTGGCCCCCTCCCTAGCATACATGTCACATGTGCGGATAACTTTTGCTGGACTTTAGATAAACATCAATCATTCTGCTGATGTCATATGTATTGGTGCAGTCAGCTGTTTCATGATGTCTACTATTAAGGGAAACTGGTACGTTGATTTTGTTTTACCAGTAAATGTATACAGTATGTATATGTATGCTCAACCACTGAAATGCTTCTTGTTGACAGGATAGACAAGAGAATAGAGTCCCACTGCTTAGTAATACCTACTAACTAATTCCTTGTGATGATGGCAACAGCTGGCCTCCCGTCTGTAATGGAGGTCTCTGCCGCCTAAAGGACATTACGACTTCTTCAGCGTCCATGCTGGGCGTGAAGACGGAGCTCCTTTAAAGTGTTTGCACTCATGGGTGTTGGGTTATTGGACTTTTAAGGTTTGATGGATTGTACAAAGTTGTGATATTACAAGATAAAAAATGTAATACAACTTAAGAATTGTTTGAAAACGCATCTACGTGTAAGACTGAAGCTAAACCTCCCCCACCAAGTAACTACTTCCTACAGGGGCTAAGTAATCTACCCTGTGAGTGGTGAAAAAGGAGTGTGTGCAAGAGAAAGAAGATAGATAATAGGTTAGAAAAGAGCACCTCCTATAGGCTAGTACTGAACACATGGCACACATGTTCTACGCACAATGATCACAGAGCCATAGTAAAAAGAAGTTCATATGTTATATACCAGGGGGGACATGTATTAAAGTGCGTATTGGCGGAAAGTGCCGATTCAGGTGGCGTAGGTTTTCTGCCGTGCGCCTCTACATAAATCTCCGTAGCGCCGGAGATGCGGGGACATTTTTAAGTCCGGCGTAAAAAACGTCGGACTTAATAAATGTCCCCCCAGGTGTCTATCAGCCCACTGAAATTACACTTCAGCCACAGCTAACAAAGTGACAAATGTCTGTACATGTGTTATGCCTTGTGAACACTGAGTTTGGCATTATGCCAGAATGGATTATTGATTGATTACATGTCATTTAGCCTTTTAATTGTCAAATAATGAAATATTTACACACCTCGGTGACCAGCGTTGACTTCTGCTGTGACGTGTCGTACACCCATCCATCCTGGCAGTCCTCCGTGTCGTTTAGTCCATACCTCTCAATATATTCTATATCCCAATCCACTGGAGTGTACATGCGGCATTGCTCGTAGATTCCACGTTCATTCTGTGGGATGGTTAAATTCAGCTGGATGTCCTCTGTTAAATTTGGGCTAATCTGCAGGATCCAGTTAGTATTACAATGGTGAGGAACAGAGATTTCCAAAAACACCTGTCCAAACATGTGGAAGGCATTGAAAAAACTAAGGAAGCACAACATGAAGACCAAACATTTCTGAAAGCGACCAAATTCTCCAACATTTTTTAGAACTTCCCCAAAGTCCGTCATTGTCACCCGATTCAAAGTTGTGAAAAACACAGACCTGCACAAAGAAATTAATGTTTAACCCCAGTCCAATAGACAACTGTAAAAAGGCAAAGTCTCCTATTTATATTACTTATGTTACTTATTTGTATACTTATGTATTTACTTGTACACATCATATCACTACAGTCTATAGATATTTATGTCTACTTGTTTTTGGTCTCTCCGTGTATAAGTGCACCTAAGCTTTAATTTCCCTATAAAGATTAAGAAATCATTGCTAGTTGTTATGTTATATTTAAAATGTAGAACGCTTTAAAAAGTGTTCAAGTAAATCACATTTGTGCTGCTATATGAAGGTATACATGAAATTGTGGGTCAAAGCTTACAAAATTATGTACTATATAAAGTCCTACCTTAAGGCTATATTCACACTACGTAAAACTACGGCCTTAGTTCTCGCCGCAGAACTACGGACGTAGTTTTGCGGCGTGGAACATAACATTACTTTCAATGAGATCCCAGCCAGAGCGTACACACATCGTATACGCTCCGTCCGGGATCTATGCGGCGCCGCAAAGAACTGACATGTCAGTTTTCTGCCGCCAGAATTCAGTTAATTCAGTGAATTCCGGCCGCAGAAAGACCTGTCAGTTCACACAGGTCTCTGGCCGCTCGCTTCACTGTGGGCTATGGGAAGCTCTGATGCGGGCGCGCGCTAATGCGCCCGCATCAGAGCTCTGCGGCCGGAAAATCACGCGGCCGGTTTCATCCGTAGTGTGAACATAGCCTAAAGGAGTATTCAGAAGTTAGGAGCTTACCTATCCACAGGGGTCTGACTGTTGGGCCCCCCACCAACAATGAGTCCTGTGCCTCCCTGTGTAAATGAAACAGTAGATGGGGGACAGGAAAACTATGAAGGTCGCTTAAGGGTCCTATTACATAGAGCGATAATCGGGCCAAATCAGACAACAATCAGCTGATGACAATGATCATCGATCATGTTGTTTGGTCCTGACCTAAAATCATTGGCCACCAACCTTTGTGCAAAAAAAAATTAGTAAACTGTGTAGATTACCTGTCCATGGTCCCAGTGTTTCTCTGCTCTCTGCTCGCTTCCCGGAGCCGCTGTTGTAGCTCCCAACAACTTCTAACAGCTTGATTTAGTACGGCCAAGATGGCAGCCAGGCTATTTGTTGAAGCGACCTTCCTGATTTTCTTCACCCAATGACACATCCCCTCTCAAAGTCTGTCAACTTGGCAAAATGTCGTTAAGTGCATCATAGTGGCTGCTGAAAAATTTGGGTTCAGGATTATGGCTGCTGAGTCTTTGGGCTGCATCCATCTTCTTCAGGCAATGGTATTTAAATGCTGATCATTTGGGATTGCCAAACTTTAGGTAAGTTCGCTTCTACTGTCTACCAGCAGACAAATTCTCAGTAAGTAATGCACTACCTAAAAGTGGCCTCTGAGAGCCTTTTTTATAGGGCAATGGAGGAAACACTTTTACACCCATTGTCTGATCTGACCAGAACTGTAATCATTATACTGTAGGGCTCAAACAAGGTCACACAACGTAAATATTCAATAACGGCTGATGCAACACCAGATGCTATTTATTGAAAATTAAAATAAAATTGTGTCCTATGGAATTCCAGTCGGAGTGTATACACGGCTGGGATTCCATGTGACCCCATAGAAAACTGACATGTCAGTTTTGTGCAGCCACTACTCATTAAATAGCAGCCGCCCAAAACTGACACTGACTGACTTTACATTGTCTGCCATGGTGATTTGGAATGCGGGCACATTCAAATGTGCCGTTCCGGCCAGCGTAAACTTCACTGACAGCAGCCTTTCAGTGACATGGCCGTGTCACAGAACGGCCACTGTCATACCGTGTATGAACCTGGCCTAAATCTGCACAAGACGTAACTGCATGTGGAGTTTTGCACCAATCCAACATTTCTATCTTGGTGTTTTTTGTTTTTTTTGTCAAAGAGAAAAAATCTAAAGAAAAAACCTAGCTAAAAATTCTATAGTATCTGGGCAAAATTTAGAGGAATTATACAGTTTATACTCTGGTAAGTTCACAAAGCAACAGCTCCGTCATATGGGAAAACTTACCTTCTTGTAATAAAAGGTTTATGCAGTCTATCCCATCTCCTCTTATTTACAGCCTCTGTTTCCACTTGTGTCCACCTACCCCATTTGACTGACATCTACTATGAAGAGGACATGGCTGGACTTACCAGTGCTTTGACAACTGCAAACAGATGTATATGATCTTAAATTAAGAATAATTAGATTGGCCGATAGGAGAAGCAAGCGAGAGGGCCATAGAAGATAGTTGCGGTCTTCTGCCACCACTCCTATTACACGAAGCGACAGCCAGCAGACCGTCATTATCGTGATTTTGGTTCATGTTTGAAAACGATCAGCTGACATGTGCATGTCGTTGCCTTTCAACATGAGCTACTACACAAAGCGATTATCGGCCAAAGCTGCAGATAATCACTTTGTGTAATAGTACCCTAAAACATTTGTATTATTTGGGGTACATAGCTCCAAGGCAATCCTACATGTCTCCAAGGTAACAGACTACAAACAAACCCTTTGTAGTCTGATCCTGCCATCATACCTTCATTACTAGCATTGACACTGATACAGGTGAGTGATATTTATTAATTTATTAAACTTGATAAACCACTGCTGTACTTTGAACAAATACAAACATTATTCATCTACAGGTTTTATTGAACACTGTCTATTAACCAGTCTATGTTCTTCTTATTTCAGAAAAAACTCAGCGCACCATTAGGCTATGTTCACACTACGTAAAAGTACGGCCGTTGTTGCCATTGGCAACAACAGCCGTACTTTGTATGGGTGAACAATGCCTATTGTTCTATGGGATCCCGGCCGAAGCTTATACACATTGCATGCACTCCGGCCGGGATCCTGCGCAGGACCGCAAATAACTGACATGTCAGTTTTCTGCGGCCGCAATTCAGTGAATTGCAGCCGTAGGAAACCCTGTCAGCTCACACAGTGAAGCGAGCGGCTCCGGCCACTTGGTTCATTGTGTGCTGTGGGAGGTTCTGATGCGGGCACGCGCTGATGCGCCCGCATCAGAACCCTGCAGGCGAAAGATCATCCGGCCAGTACTTAAGTACCAGCCGGGATGATCCGGGCAGAGACCGGCCGTTCCGTGACCCAGCCGAGTAACGGAACGGCCAGTCTCTATACGTAGTGTGAACATAGCCTTAACTTCAATATTACTGATCTCCTGTGTACTTGGAAACGGTGTAAACTGTTCCATCAACCTCACTGGACTTTATAAATAAATCCATATAGAATATAACATTGCTGGAGGAAATCCCTTCCTTAAAGGGAACCTGCAGCGACATAACATAGCGACAGACATGCTGATTCCAGCTGTTAGTCTCTTATGGCAAAGTGTACAGTAGTTTTAAAGCATTTACATGCCCGGTATTGCAAGATAGGAGACACCAGTATTCATGAAGGGCACAGCCCCTGCCCACCTAATGACTGACAGGTTTCTCCTTATAACCGTGCATAGGGAATACTTCCACTCTCTATTGGGTGGGCAGGGCCAGCAGAACCTCATGAATATTAGTGACTCTTCTCCTACAATATCGGGCTTGTACTATATACTTCAGCATGCAAGTTTTTTAAAACTACAGTACACTTCACCATAGGGACAGCATAACAGACCTGCCATGTTCTCCTTATGTAAACCCGCCCAAACATTGTCTATGAAATATCCTTATAAGCGTGTTCTTTTTTGCTGTGAAGGATCTGCTTCCTTCACTTGACTTTCATATATCAGCTGTTCTTTTGGAAGCTCCTGAGATCTGAAAAATAAAATGGAACGTCTCAGACCTTTACAGTATAAAAATAAAGCATTTCATTCTGCCCTCCTAAATTCTCCAACATGTTCAAGGGCCATATTACACGGAGTGATGATCTGCTGATTTGGGCAGATATCCCTTTGTGTAATAAAAATGATCACCCAAAGAAACGATCATCAGCACATTGTTGTCTTTTAGCATATTTAGAAATCATCGTCTGCCACTCGTGCATTGCTACGTGTAATAGTGATGTAAAGCCGACGGCTGATGACAGGGTAATGTAAAATAATAAACATTATACTTACCTGTCCATGCTACCCGCTGCCCTCCTGCCTGTGCCGAGCATTCCCTGTTGAAAGCTGAGGCTTCCAAAGCTGTCTGTGAAGTGGCAGGCTGCTCAGCCAATCATGGACTGAGGCACTGTCCCGTCTCAGCCAGTGATTGGCTGAGCAGTCTGTCACTTCAGAGACAGCTTCAGAGATGCCAGAGATGGCTGTGATGAGCAGGGAATGTGCGGAACATGCAGGAGGACATGGGGGGAACCTGGAGGGGTAAGTATAATGCTTATTATTCAACAATACACTTTTATCAGCAAGAGCTGCACAGACATCGCTGCACAATCATTGAGCCATGTAATAGACTCAGTAAGCAAGTGCCGATCTAGCAGATCTCTGTAGTGAGAATTAGGGTATGTGCACACAACAGAATCCCGGCATATCATCCGCTGCGGATTCTGCAGCTCTCGAACGTACACATCTCTGCTGGTCTTATAGGTTTTATTCTATGGTTTGGAAGAATCCGCCGCCCGAAGAATGAACCCGCTCATTCTGGCAAACCATAGAATGAAGCCTATGGGACCAGCGGAGATGCGCGCGTCCACCAGTATCCGTGAGCGGGGGCGAGCTGCGAAATCCACAGCAGGTGATACGTTAGGATTCCATAGTGTATACATACCCTTAATGTGTACTGGTCATGGCGGTCGCTGCCAGATCAGCAGTGAATTTCACTCTTCGTCTGGAAGTTCTGGTATCCATGACTACGAACACGCTGAGACCATAATGCGTGCAACCCCCATTGGATCAGAATAGAGGTCACCCGCATTATGGTCTCTGCATGTTCATAGCCGTGGATAACAGAACTTTCAGGTGAAGAGTAAGATTCACCTTCATGACAGGTACACTTAAAGTTAGAACATAGCAGTCTATAATACTAAAGACTGGGGTGTGAGTGCTTCTTACTTTTTGTGGACTACTAATTGTGTCATTGTTTTTATTGTCTTTATTATAATTTCTTCACCTAAAATCTCATCTTAATCTTTATGTATAGAATATATAGAGTGACCTAGCACCTATTCTTGTAATAAATCTTGTTATAACCAGTGGAACATTTCTATGTTAGAAGTAGATGTACCTAGGAATGCCATTGGCCTCATGAGCATGGTCTTGGAGGTCCCTGTTTCGTGTCTCCGGTAGCAGAAAGCAGAGCAGGCCTCCGATGACGGGTCCACTGCCATATATGCCCATTGGTATAGCCGGGTGATACTTATTCAGAAGGGTAATAAGTGGAGCGATTATACCAGCTACTCTGGCTGTCATAGAGCAAATTCCCACACCGTTCTGCCTGAAAGCATATAATATCCTATCATCACATTATAATAACATTGTCTAGTTTCTCTAATAGCAAAAAAGTATATGAAATATAGAAAAAAGCTATGTAAGCCAGTCAAAAAAACTATTTCAATGGTAAGAACATGATGTAAGGTTATAAAATACACAAAATTTAAGCTTCTTTTTGTCCTCACACAATGATTTACATCCTGTATGAGGCCATATTCCCAGTAAGAGACCGGCCGGTGTCAGAGAAGATCATCTCGGCCGGTAATGCAGTACCGGCCAGATGATCTTCACTGCCGATGGATTGCGCCCGCTTCCAAATTCCTCGCCACACGCTCCATTGTGTGAACTGACTGGTTTTCTAAAGGTCGCTATTCACTGAATAGCGGCCGCAGAAAACTGACATGTCAGTTTCTTGCAGCGCCTCTACTATGTGCATACACTCCGGCCGGGATTCCTTAGAAGGCAGCACTACGTAAGTTCCGTAGTAATCACGGCCGTTGTTACTAAGGCCGTGATTACTATGGAACTTACATGGTGTGAACATAGCCTGAATGTGCATGAAAAGAAGACAGAAAACCTATAATGTGGTTGTATGTGGTATTACAATTCATCTATAGAACTGAGCTGAAAACCTGCACCCAAACTGAGGACAAGAGTGACGCTGTTTCTGAAAGAGAGCGGCCATGTTTGACAGGATAGGTAGCAAAGGAAAAAAGAAAAATCATATACAGTATGTCCCTCTGTGAAGCACTCACCTGATGACTGTGGGAAATAACTCTGCAGCATAAATATAACAAATGGAGAAGGAAGCTGCAATGGCAAATTTTCCAATAACCGCAAGCACAGTGATGACAACAGGTAATGCTTGAAAGGGAAAAGAAGTCATTCATTACTTTAAGCCATGAAGGTCAGTCAGTCCAGAAAATTGCAAGAACTTTGAAGATAACCTTAAGTGTTGTCATGAAAAGCATTAAATGTTATGATGATGGAAACTCCTTTAAAGCGACTCCCTCCCCCCCCCCCCCAAAACCACTTGTACCTTCGGATAGCTGCTTTTAATCCAAGATCTGTCCTGGGGTTCGTTCGGCAGGTGATGCAGTTATTGTCCTAAGAAAATACTGTTAAACTTGAAGCCCTGTGCCAAACGGGAGTATTTGTGCCCTAACTTTGCACCACCCCTCCGTCCCTCCTCCCTGCCCTCTTCATCATTAGGAATGCTCCAGGCAGATTGCCTCCTGTTCTCCACCTGTGTCAGCCCGGCACATGGGCTGGATCGTTAAGGCACCTGTGTAATGTTCAACATGGAAAAAAATGTTTCAGTGGCATTCCTAATGATGAGGAGGGTGGGGAGGAGGGACAGAGGGGTGGTGCAAATTTTTGGCACGGGCTTCAAGTTTAAAAGTATTTTTTTAGGAAAATAACTGCATCACCTGCCTAGCGGACCACAGGGCAGATCTTGGATTAAAAGCAGCTATCTGAAGGTACAAGTGGTTTGGGGGGGTCAGATTGTGGGTACAGAGTCACTTTAAGACTATTGGAATAACCATTCCAAGTGACTAAGCTGCAAAGCTGCCATCTAAGAGGCTACTCTGAAGAATCTAAATTAATTCCTTCATAATTTGAATGTTTTCATAATATGAATCTACAATGTGTGGAGAAAAAAAAGCCACATAAAAAGATGTCTCCAAACTTTTGAGAAGTACTACAAATCTATTCCATAAAAGTTTGCAGGAAATGAATTTAATATAAAAATCTTGAACGTCACAAAAATAAGTCTCATTTTGCAATGTAATGTAATATAAAATACAATGTATAATGTCTTACTTTTAGGTATGGCAGTAATGATGAGACAAACAGTTCCTCCCAGTAAAAGACAGAGTGTCTGACTTAGCCTCCGTCCAATGATTTGCACTATGAACATGGATCCAAGACGTGCTGGAATTTCTACAGCCCCAAATATAAGCTGTGTGAGATATATGTCCAGACCAAAGGTACCAATGTTTAGACTAAGACCATAATACACCAGACTGTTCACAAACCTGCAAGCAGATCACAATAATGATACTCAATGTGAATAGAAAATGAAACAGTTACATATATATAGAGTGGAAAAACTAGTACACCCAGCTACCTATATATACTATATACACTTGTCAATGAATCCATTATACTGTACTATAAAATACTAAAATATTAACAAAGCAGTCTGTGTGTGAAATATGCAGTCTTTAAATTAAATTTTATATATATATATATATATATATATATACATATATATATATGTATATATATATACATATATATATATACACATTACATTATATATATATATATATATATATATATATATATATATATATATTAACACATATTGGGCAGAATTTATTAAAGGGAAACTATCGGCAAGTTGGAAGCATCTGACCTGCTCATATGTCCCTATAGCACATGGGGCGCTGAGGGTGAAGGTAATTTTCTTACCTTGATCCTCAGCACTGTTTTGGGGAACTTTGTAAGTTATTAAATAGGTAAATGAGCCAGTTTGGTGCACTGGGGGCAGGACTGCACCAATCCAGACCGTCCGTCAGAGTGGTGCTCTGTAGTGATGTCACTTCGGCACTCATCACTGCAGAGGATTACATTACATTAGGAAAGGCAGGCCAGCCAGTGTGTGCTGATGGTGGTAGTCCTACCCCCAGTGTGCCAAACAGCCTCATTTACATATCTAGTAAATTACAAAGTTCCCAAAAATGGTACTGAGGATGAAGGTAGGACAATAACGTTCATGCTCAGCGGGACTATATAGGGGCAAAGCAGGTTAGAGGCTTCCTTTAAACTATTACACCTGATTTTGGCATCTTAAAGTTTTTGCCTTTTTCATGCTAGCTGGGCTTAGTGTAAGGGGTATGGCTTCTGGCACCCTAATGGTAAGCTTTTGGTGGTATTCTACTAGTTAAAACCACTAACTTAGGTGACAAAGAACAACCTGGTCTGTTATCTTAACTGCTAAATAATTACATATGCAACGTGTATTGATGATTGACCAGAGGCGGCAATTCTTAACTTCTTCACATTGAAGAAGCCGTCTACCAAAGCACAGTGTTAGACAATGTGTTATCCATCAATAAGAACACCGAGTTAATGACGCAAAGAGGCATCAAGAGGTCAGTGAAGATGTCCAGGAATCGGTGACACATGGCACTTTATATCTAACAATCCTTTACATTCCTGTTAAAGAGGCATGTTCTCTATTGCCACCAATTTCTGCAAAATGTAAAAATAAAATAACATAGGTTTGGTTACAATTGTGCCATTTTTGCGTCTACAGCTGCTATGCAGGCCTGTGTGTCTCCATGTTACAGATAGAAATGAGCAAACTTACATTAAGTTCGGGTTTACATGAACCCGAACTCTCTGCATTTGTTTCCCCCAGCCTGGAGAAGATCGATGCAGCCGCAAATCAAATGCCGAGAGTTCAGGTTCGCGTGAACCCTAACTAACTGCTCATCTCTAGTTACAGACCAAAAAAAATAACTATGTTATGTGATCCTACAGTCATACTCTGTTTCACTGATTCCTTACATCTTGCTAACCTACCAGCAAGAAGTAGAAGACAGATAAAAGGGAGAGTCACTGCAGGAACAGACTACGCAGGTTTATTTGTAGTCTGTAACCATGGAGACATAGAGCTTCACAAAGGAACTGTAGACACAAAATGGAAGTAGTCACGCCTTTCTTTCTAAATTTGTATTGGAAATACTCAAGATTGGGACAAGACATTTGTACATCCTCTTCAGCACAGGAGTTAAAACTGGAGATGAGGTAACCTCAAGCATGCCAAACCCGAACACTAAGTATTTGATTCGTGGTGGCTGAAGCCTATGGCCTATGGCTGTATCTATATTTTTGCAGGCAGCCTTAAGGCTGCATCCAAATTCTTTGGATTCATCCAAAGTGTCCGGCTTCAGTTTGTTTGCTCACCTTTAGTGACCATATTCAGGCCTAGAACTTACCATACAAAACTCATAACAAGCGTCACTTTCCTTAAATTAGGAAGCCTGAACAGATCGACCATCGTTCCTGATTTAGTCTGCTTCTCTTCTTGTAACTAAATAGGAAATATTAGGATTAGAATTTAAAAATTTTCCATAGTAATGGTCGTCCTCACTTTTCTAAAAATCAAGTTTGCGGTGGATCTCCGCTAAGGTTTACTTTTACTCAGTAACACTGACTCCTCTAACGGAATATTATACCTACGTCTTATTTTACCTGTATTAGTATTTCCTCTGGTATATTCCGTCTATTAATAGATGCTGCCTTTTGAAGAAGATTTTTTGCTTTCTCACTTTTTCCTTTAGTTAGAAGCCATCTTGGTGATTCTGGAAGAACCCTATGGGAAAACAGTGTTACATTACACCTATGGATATGATAACAGTATGTTTAAAGCAGATCTTCACTTATTGCTATATACTGTAGTTATAGGAGTATAGGCAATTTGTCTATGAAACAGAAGATGACTGGAATTAAGGAGTAATATTAGAGGCTTGACACAATAATGTGGAGACTTGCTCTTTAAAGAGGTTATCCATAGAGATGAGCGAACCGGGTTCGGGTTCGAGTCGATCCGAATCCGAACCCGAACGTTCGGCATTTGATTAACTGGGGCTGCTGAACTTGGATAAAGCTCAAAGGTTGTCTGGAAAACATGGATACAGCCAATGACTATATCCATGATTTCCACATAGCCTTAGGGCTTTATCAAAGTTCAGCAGCCACCACTAATCAAATGCCGAAAGTTCGGGTTCGGATCGACTCGAGCATGCTCCAGGTTCACTCATCTCTAGGTATCCAGTGCTACAAAAACATGGCCACTTTTCCCCCTCTCTTGTCTCCAGATTGGGTGGGGTTTCAAACTCAGTTCCATTAAAGTAAATGGAACTTAATTGCAAACCGCACCTGAACTGGAGACCTGAGAGGGGGAAAAGGGGCCATGTTTTTTACATGAAAAACACCCATCTTTTGATAATGACGGACAGGTTCAACAAAGTTCTCTGAACCCGAACGCAGCTTAGCAAGTCCAATTAACACTAGTAATGACATATGTTTATGACATATACACTTTATACTACTGGGCTATATTAAATGAACTGTCCCTTTAAAAAAAAACTTTTGAAATATCATGCTGAAACCACAGTCAATTGTTAGAATGATCCAGAAGAATTGCACACTAAGTATGTCCTCTGCTAGCTCTGTGCCATGTAACCAAGAGAGACTCCCAATACAAGTCTATGGGACCTTCTTGGTCATGTGCACAGGGAAAGTGCTCAGCCACATGCGTCATGCCCTGCTAGCTCTAGCAATTGGTTGGGGTCTGAAGACCGCTGCAACCAATCAAAAACTAATAGCAAAACTAATTGTTTTGTCCCCTGAAGCAGCCAATCACTACTCAGCTTTCATATCCTAACATGATCTGGTTTTGCTATTAGCCATTTTTGGATTATCTGCCCCATCATCTCTTCCTGATCACAGGTGCAATAATCAGAAATTTTTAAATATTACTCTTACATCATTTAGCGTTGTCCTTCCTTACCAAATATAGAAGAACAATAAGCCTGTGGGCACGGAACAAGCAATCTGTAGCAATCTCCAATTCCTAATGCCATAACTAACGCCGGCCAGAGCCATCTGTCCAACGCCAAAGCAGACATGGCCGGTGATGGTGGCGTATGCACGATGAGACGATCCCACCCACTCAGCAACTGGAAAAGACAAGTTTTATTATGTTTCTTTAAATACGTCTCCCATCCCATGGAAATATTGTGTAATATAGCATTGACAGCAGTTAGAAGGGTGACGCCTTGGCTCAGTAGGGTTAGAACAGGGATGAGGAACCTTCGGCCCTCCAGCTATTGCAAAACTACAATTTCCATCATGCCTGGACAGCCGAAGCTTTAGCTTCGGCTGTCCAGGCATGATGGGAATTGTATTTTTGCAACAGCTGGAGGGCAGAAGGTTCCCCATCCCTGGGTTAGAACAACCGAATTAATATCTGCATAGAGTTCTTATGTTCTCATACACAAAGTTCTGACATGGTTAAAGGGTTAATCCCATCTCAAGAAGAAATCCCCCATCTACATAACAGGGGATGATAAGCTGATGGGTGGTGGTCCGACCACACGAATGGGGGGGTGTTGTCCCTTAAAAGGAATGGGGTTCACCACACATCCAGTAATCCATCTATTCTCCATATCATCCTCAGCAATGCTCAGAAGCTCCATAGAAAATGAATGGAGTGCTGGCTGTGTGTTCCCTATTGGAGATTCATGGTGCATCCCCGATGTCAACTCCTCATTGATCAGCTTGTACACCCCCTATCAATTTGAGGGGTTGTCTCATGAAGACAACTTCTATTGTGATTGAAGAAACCCCCAGTGACCAATAGAGTCCTACAGGACAGTGATAGTCAATAGAGATGAGCAAACCTGGAGCATGCTCGAGTCGATCCGAACCCGAACTTTCGGCATTTGATTAGCTGGGGCTGCTGAAGTTGGATAAAGCCCTAAGGCTATGTGGAAATCATGGATATAGTCATTGGCTGTATCCATGTTTTCCAGACAACCTTAGAGCTTTATCCAACTTCAGCAGCCACCGCTAATCAAATACCGATTGTTCAGGTTCGGATCGACTCGAACCCAAACCTGGTTCACTCATCTTTTATAGTCAATCTTCCAGTCATTCAGTTCAATGGCTGTGCACGTACTAAATAGGTGGACCAGGTACGTTCTTTGTTACTGGCTCCCCATTCTAGTAGAGAGGGATACTGGGGACGTCCCTCTTTGACATTATGGAAGTGTGTCACAAAGAAGTGATATTAGTGAATACATTCAAGAGTTGTTCTGACACTGACAACAGGAAAGTAATACAATTAGGAAAAGAAATCAGAAGACTCTTTAAATTGTAATCTTGATTAGTTAAAAAACTAATAATAATAAAAAAAAAAATAATTACCTAATACCAGGTTATTTATCAGGACCCCTGACATAGCGATCCCCACAACACATCTCAGTGCTGTATAGACGTAAAAATCTGTAACAAACGCGGCTCCGACGCCAAACGAGAACATCAATAACATTGAGATTAATATGACAGGACGCCTCCCGATCCTGTGAAACATAGGAATAGATATCAATAAAATGTTAATTATGTCTCTTTATACAATGCAGAATGGTGCATCATATTTTACCATAAATATTTTTGGCTGTGTTCATCTGAACCCGAGTGTGTGGCATTTAATTACCGCTGCCTGGAAAACATAAGCTGTATCTATGTTTTCTAGGACTCCCTAGCCCCTTAAGGACAGAGCCTGAAATGGCCTTAAAGGGGTTGTCCGGCGATAAAAAATTATGCACAGAATGACACACATTACAAAGTTATACAACTTTGTAATGTATGTTATGTCTGTGAATGGCCCCCTTCCCCGTGTTTCCCCCCACCCACGCTAGACCCGGAAGTGTGGTGCATTATACTCACCGCATCTCGTGTCGTCCACGGTCTCCGATCGTCAGCAGTGACGTCTTCTTCGGGAGGCCGGGGGATCTTCCCGAGTGCCGGCCACCCTCTGCAGCGTCATCCGAAGCTCAGCCGCGATTGGCTGAGCATAACTGTGCTCAGCCAATCGCGGCTGAGCGGCTGATGACGCGGCCACGTCATCAGCTGTTCAGCCGCGATTGGCTGAGCACAGTTATGCTCAGCCAATCGCGGCTGAGCTTCGGATGACGCTGCAGAGGGCGGCCGGCACTCGGGAAGATCCGCTGGCCTCCCGAAGAAGACGTCACTGCTGAGGATCGGAGACCGTGGTCGGCACGTGACAGGTAATGTATAGCGCACCACACTTCCCGGTACACGGGTGGGGGTGGTGGGACACGGGGAAGGGGGCTATTCACAGACATAACAACCCCTTTAAGGACAGAGACAAATTTTATGAATATGACCTGTGTCACTTTAGTCATTAATAACTTTGGCATGCTTTTACCTATCCGGCTGATTCTGAGATTGTTTTCTCGTGACATATTGTACTTTACATTTCTGGTAAATTGGAGTCGATATTTATAACGAATATTTATGAAAAAAAACAAATAACGTGAAAAATTGTGAAAAAATGCATTTTTCGAACTTTGAAACTTTTTTGCTTATACAGAAAGTGGTTATACCACATAAATTATATATTAAATAGCATTAGCAACATGTCTACTTTATGTTGGCGGCATTTATTAAACGATCTTTCATTTTTTTTAGACAATAGAAAGCTTAATACATAAGCAGGAAATTTCCAAATTTTCAGTAAAATTTCAAAATCAGATATTTTTAGGGACCTGTTCAGATTTAAAGTGTATTTGAGGGGCCTGTATGTTAGAAAGCCCCACAAAGCACCCCACTTCAGAAACTGCACCCCCCAAACTCTGCAAAAGCACATCCAGAAAGTGTTTTAACCCTTTAGGGGGGTCATAGCAATAAAAGCTAAGGGAGGCATTTATTAAGTCCGGCGTTTTTTACGCCGGACTTAAAAATGCCCCCGCAGATCCGGCGGTACGGGGATTTATGTAGAGGCGGACTGCCTGTACATAAATCCTGTGCGCGCCGGTGCGCACCGCCGAAAACCTACGCCAGCTGAGGACTGGAGTAGGTTTTCGGCGTACATTTGGGCGGAACGGATGATAAATCGCGCGGACTCTGAGTCCGCGCCCTCCGTTCCGCCCACTTCCCGCCTACTTTCCGCCCCCTGGCGTACTCGGCGGAAAGTGCCGATTTGCGAATATTTTATTCGCAAATCGGCCATTTGCGTATAAAAAAATACGCAAATCGGCACTTTCCGCCAAAAATCATCCGTTCGCCGGATGATACATGTGGCCCTAAGTGTGTAAGAAATTTGAAAATTTTAATTTTCTGTGCAGAGATTTTATTGCAATCCAATATTTTTCATATTTATAAACTTATTACTAGAGAAATTCACCCCAATATTGATTGCCCCGTTTCTGCAGTTTATAGAAATACCCCATATGTGACCCTATTGCGCTGTTTGACGGAACCACAAGCCTCAGATATAAAGGAACGCCTAGTGCATTTCAATGGCTCCGTTATATTTGGTCATTTCTGACTGTACCACTTCAGGTTGACAGAGGCTCTGGGGTGCCAAAACCTAAAAAACTCCCCTAAAGGGACACCATTTAGAAAACTAGACCCCTCAAGGAATGTAACAAGGGGTGCGGTGAGCATCTGGACCCCACAGGTGCTTCACAGATTTTCAGAACAATGTGGCGTGAAAAAAGAAAAATGTATTTTTTACACTATAACGTTGTTCTAGCCTTCAATTTTTCATTTTCACAATGGGATAAAAGGAAAAAAAAAACACAAAGCGTGTAGCCCAGTTTCTCCCGAGTACGGAAATACCCCACATGTGGAGATAAAGTGCCAAGCGGGCGCAGGACGAGCCTCCAAAGGGAAGGAGCGCCAATTGGCTTTTGGAAGCTGGATTTTACTGGAATGGATTTCAAGGGTCATGTCGCATTTACAGAGCCCTCGTGCTGCCAAAACACTGGAAACCCCCCACAAGTGACCCTATTCTGGAAACTACACCCCTCAAGGAATCTAACAAGGGGTGCAGTGAGCATATGGACCCCACTGGTGACAGGCACAAATGTGGAACAATGTGACGTGAAAGGGAAAATTTTCATTTTTTCACTTTCATGGCACATATGTGGCCGTCATCAAGGGGTCCATATCCTCACTGCACCCCTTGTTAGATTCCTTGAGGGGTGTAGTTTCCAGAATGGGGTCACTTGTGGGGGGTTTACAGTGTTTTGGCAGCATGAGGGCTCTGTAAATGAGACATGGCGTTCATCATCCATTCTGGCCACATCCAGCCTCCAAAATCCAAATGGCGCTCCTTCCCTTCGGAGGCTTGCCCTGCGCCCACATGGCGCTTTATGTCCACATGTGGGGTATTTACGGACTCAGGGGGAATTGCTCTACACATTTTGTATGTTTCTTTCTCATTTAACCTCTTGTGAAAATGAAAAATTTAAGGCTAAACCAACATTATAGTGTAAAAAATGTAATATTTCATTTTCACGCCATATTGTTTCACATTTGTGCCCGTCACCAGTGGGGTCCATATGCTCACTACACCCCTTGTTACATTCCCTGAGGGGTGTAGTTTCCATAATAGGGTCACTTGTGGGGGGGTTCAACTGTCTTGGCAACACAGGGGCCTTTTAAATGCAACATGGCCCCTCGAAATCCATTCCATCCAAATCCAGCCTCCAAAAACCAAATGGCGCTCCTTCCCTTTGGAGGCTTACCCTGCACCCGCATGGCGCTTTATGTCCACATGTGGGGTATTTCCATACTCAAGGGAAATTGCTCTACACATTTAGTGTTTTTTTTATCTTTTAACCCCTTGTGAAAATGAAAAAATCAAGACAAGATCAATGATTTAGTGTAAAAATTAAACATTTTTTACACTAAATGTTGGTCTAGCCTTGATTTTTTCCTTTTCCACAAGGGGTTAAACAAGAAAGTGAACACAAAACGTGTAGGGTAATTTCCCCTGAGTACAAAAATACCCCACATGTGGATATAATGTGCCATATAGGCACAGGGCAAGCCCCTAAAGGGACAAAGCGCCATTTAGAGGCTGGAATGGAGGATAGAGACCATGTCGCAATTAAAAAGCTCCTGTGCTGCCAGGACAGTGGGAACCCCCCACAAGTGACCCCATTCTGGAAACTACACCGCATAAGGAATCTAACGAGGGGTGCAGTGAGCATATGGACCCCACTGGTGACGGGCACATATGTGGAACATGTGCCGTGAAAATAAAAAATACAATATTTTCATTTTCACGGCCCAAATGTGGCCGTCACCAGGGGGCCATATCCCCACTGCTCCCCTCGTTAGATTCCTTATGGGGTGTAGTTTCCAGAATGGGGTCACTTGTGGGGGGTTTCTACTGTCCTGGCCGCACAGAGGCTTTATAATTGCATCATGGCATCCTCTAATGGGAATGGCGGCCATATCTATTTAGCTGGGGAAAAGGGACAATTCTAATTTATTTGGGGGTATTAGGCCAATTATTAGTTTATAAGGTTGAAAATGACAGGTGTCCATCAAATATAACCTGTGTTGATCCAGAGGAAGGCAAAAAACCCTCGTGAGGCAGACGACAGTAGCTTTATCACAGGGGAAAAATTCCTTCCCGACTCCATAATGGCGATCAGAATAATCCCTGGATCAACGTGACCCCTGAAATAGGAATAAGGGACAGAATTTAGAAAATGTAGAACCCCAATGACGTGTGGTGCGCCTTGGAGCGATCCAGTATGCAGAGGCCGGGGTGATCAGGACAGGTGTCACACTGGAAAATGGTGTCCTTCCTGATCCCCCTGTTACGCCACACTCTGCACTTCTTCTAGGGTCTCCCGTTCTCCAGTGTTGGGGACGTCACCTGGAAAATGTTGTCCTGGTGCGATACGGGGTCCCTCATATCCAGAAGCGCTGGGTCCGCTCCATGGCTGGTAAATATTAGGGCTCTATTACTGCTTCTGATATGTTCGGATCGTGCCGCAAGCTACAGTAGCTCAGGCAGCGAGGGACCGGAAGAGGGGGCGCTGGTATAAAAGTTATCCCCGTACAGGTGGTAACCTTTATCCAGCATTGGGAAGATCAGTTCCTGAATGATCTCCCCACTAACTCCGAGGATGGGGGGGCATCTGGGGGCTGGATTTGAGTGTCCCTTCCTTCATACACTCTAAGGGTATGTGCACACTGCGGAATGGCGAAGGATAACCCTTTGTGCATTCCGCAGCTGGCATCCACCGGCGGACTGATGCGGGCGCGCATCTCCGTCCGTGTCATAGACTCCATTCTATGCACGGGCGGATTCTGCCCTCTGTCCAAAGAATGGACGGACAACGGAATCCGCCCATGCATAGAATGGAGTCTATGACACGGGTGGAGACACGCGCCTGCATCAGTCCGCCGGCGGGTGCCAGCTGCGGAATGCACAAAGGGTTATCCTTCGCCATTCCGCAGTGTGCACATACCCTAAATCTGTAAGTGTACCCTGAGGTACTCTCACTGAGTTTGGAGAATTTCACGCCATAACGTCATCTCTTATTGGGACGGTACTGGCGGAAAAGACGTGTCTGGGGGGCAGCGTACGCTACGCTACCCCCAGACACGTCACTGGATGATGAGGATGAGAATGAATGGAGGAAAGAAGGATCACCCCATTCATCCTCACTGGCTGTTTCGGTGTCAGAGGCAATAATAACGTATGCGTCCGACACCGAAAACACCTTGGGGGCCATCTTTATACGGGGATTGGTATATGGGGTATGTAAATGTGTAGTGGTGTAGTGTAAAACTTTATTCCATGTAGTGTGGTGTAGTGTTTTTTACGTGTTTTTTTGACAGTAAGAAAAAATATCACTACGCCAAGAAAGAAGCTGCTGATAAGTGCTGCACATAAGTGTGGCATTTATCAGCAGACGGTGGCGGTAGGATATAGGGGGGAAAAAACGCCCCTACGCCAAAAAGGAGGAGTTGCTGATCAGCGGCGCACTTATGTGCGATGCTGATCAGCACTCAGCGGCGTTAGGGCGCAAAAAAAGAAGAAGAAAAAAATTGGAGAAAAAAAAAAAAATCCTTTTAACCCAAAGCAACTGATCAGTGAATGATATTCACTGGTCAGCCGCTAGGGGGCAGTAGAGCGAAGCTGCCGGAGATTGCCGAGGCCTGCCGAACCCGAGGACCCAAGCGATTACGAAGATTTCCGACGCTGAAAGACCGAACCCAGAAGTGACCCGAAGAAGACGCGAGGACGGCGCGGACCGCAGGTCTTCGCTCCGGACGCCCAGATCAGGTGAGTATGGTACACCTGCACCACACACACCTGTTCTGCACCCTTCAGCTACCTAGCTGAGGGGTGCAGAACCCGACAAAACTGTTTTTTTTACAGTTTGATTGTCATGATGGGCCGGCCGGTACTGGCCGGCCTATCACGGCGATCGTGGGGGTGGCATCGGCGCCATCTTTTCCCAGGACACTAATGGCGATTGGTGCTATCTCGGACAGCACCAATCGCCATTGCTTTCTGGGTCACCGGGTCACCAATGACCCGGAAAGCTGTTTTCAGCTGCTATATGCTGATCTGTATTGATCAGCATATAGCAGCGATCGTCGGCACGGGAGGGGTTAATCACCCCCCGTGCCGACGAGCAGAGATGGCCTGCTATACATTATAGCAGGCCATCTTCCCCGACCGCTGTGTGTGAACACACAGCGATCGGGGAAACATCGGGCGTAAGTATACGCCCGTTTGCATTAAAGCCCACCCTGCCCGATGTCGTTAAGGGGCTAGGGCTGCATCCAACTTCTTCAGCCACCGGTAATCAAATGCAGAGTGTTTGGGTTCGGACTAACCTGAGCATGCTCAAGTTTCACTCATCTCTAATACAGACCTATTGCATACTATAAGCACAATGCAGTAATAAAGGAAATCCATTCCAAGATACCTTTCAAGGGGATTGCCTGGTGATCGAAGTTTTCATCATGGCTTTCAACTTGCAACCCAATGTATCTAGTTTAGAAAATATTGTACCTGTATTAACCCAGAATGCTGCTAACAATTGCTTACCTGTCTCCTAAGGGACCAAAAATAATGGATCCAATAAGGAGCCCCAACATGTAAATGGACTGGGAAATGTCAGTCTGTTCTTTTCTTTGGCAAACCAGGTTAAACTAAATAGCAAAAAAAATAATAATTATTATTACATTCAGCATAAATAACACTAGATGCTGTAAAACGCGTAGATTGTATATTTTACCTATACATAAAGTTATCAGACAGATTACCATGCTGTATATAGTCAGGTTATTTAGTGTTAATATATATGAGAGCTTTGTAAGGACTGATGCAGAAATCTCCGATAGACATTCCCCCTCTGGTATCTAGTTTTATCAAACCTTTGCAAAGTGATGAATAGTGGGAGAATATATACCATACACATTAATGGAAATTTGGCAAAATTTTTAAAAGATATTAGTACAGAGATCCCATACCGATGTCACAGCCTGAGGCTTATACAGATATAAGTGATGTCGCACAGAAAGATCATATCCTGCGAGTAGCAGTATGTAGCAGATGACTCTTAGAAACATTTTCCCTGTTCTATATCAGTCTGTTTGACTGACACACAGGCTTCCTTAAAAAGAGGTTCTTCAGCAGATACGTATTATACAGTGCTGTTAACAAAACGTTAAAAAGGGAGTTAAGCAAAAAAAAAAAAAAAAATTCTTACAAATCAACTGATGCCAGAGATTTGTGCTTCTAATTTCAAGTCTTCCAGTACTTATCAGCTGCTGTATGTCCTGCAGGAAATGCTGTATTATTTCCAGTCTGACACAGTGTTTTCTGCTGCCACCTCTGTCCGTGACAGGAACTGTCCAGAACTGTAGCAAATTTTCTACTGCTTTCCAGACTGGAAAGAATACACCGCTTTCTGTAGGACATACAGCAGCTGATAAGTACTGGAAGATATTTTTCTATAGAAGTAAATTAAAAATCTCTGGCACCAGTTGATTTGAAAAACTTTTTTTTTTCTGAACTACCCCTTTAACCTACAATTAACAGGGAGCAATAATCTCCCAGTTTATTTTCAAAAAGAGGTTCTGCAGCATCTGATGTATATAAATAATAGGAATTACCCTTTTGTTCTATGACCCGTATGATGACTTCCAATACTGTTGCACATACTGCATAGCGACAATAAATAGTACAGCGACAATACAGTTTTATTATTCTGTGTATGAGAAATGATAGCAATAACCCTGTACCTATGTTAATGAATGTCTATAAGGGAGCGTTGGCATTGTCTATTATAATGGCCTGTCATTTATAGCTGTTACTATATCCACAGATTCTAGTAGATTATTATACTATATAGCAGGTTTTGACTAGAGGGAAGCCATCTGCTTTGCCAGTATCTTTGGTTATATTGGCAGAATTCACACTGAACATTTGTTATGATGATGAAATATTTACAGACCTCGGTGACCAGCGTTGACTTCTGCTGTGACGTGTCGTACACCCATCCATCCTGGCAGTCCTCCGTGTCATTTAGTCCATACCTCTCAATAGATTCTATATCCCAATCCACTGGAGTGTACATGCGGCATTGCTCGTAGCTGCCACGTCCATTCCGTGGGATGGTTAAATTCAGCTGGATTTCCTCCGTCAGATTTGGGCTAATCTCCAGGATCCAGTTGGTATTACAATGGTGAGGAACAGAGATTCCCATAAACACCTGTCCAAACATATGGAAGGTATTGAAAAAACTAAGGAAGCACAACATGAAGACCAAACATTTCTGAAAGCGACCAAATTCCCCGACATGTTTTAGGATTTCCCCAAAGTCCGTCATTGTCACCCGCTTTAAGGTTGTGTGAATCCTCTGGTCAGACAGACAGAAATTAATGTTTAATCCTTGTCACCTCCTTTAAGCCAAAGTTTTACAGTGAGCCATAGGTTCACATTCAGACAACACATGGTTATTTAGAAGAACTTTGCCAGGAATTACTCAGAACACGTTTGTGGTTTATTACCGTCATTTTATTAGATAGCATTTGATCAGGGACAGGCACCTGTCTATTCGCCAATACTTGCAGATTACAGGTCTCCGTAGCTGGGAGGTCTAAAAAAAAATTCATATATCCCCTCTTTCCTGCACCTATGACTGCATTCACATTGACGGAAATTAATAATTTGCATCCCTGGCATACCAGGTGGTTTTCAGGAAAATTGGTGCCTCTTTCCTGGCGTAAGTCCTGCTCGCTTCTCACCTTATTTATCATGATTTACTTCTGCAAATATGCAAAAAAAAAGAGCCCGTGGAGCCTCATTTAAGAGTCTCAAAACACATTCATATTCATGTTTCCCAGGGAGCAATGCACCTAGGATGTCACTGCATTGAGCGCTTTAACCAGCAGCGGACAGTGTTATCGTTTGGCTGGTCTCCCTGAGATCAGCGATCTGTTTCTCTTACTTTTGCAAATAGGCAGACATCATGGCAGAAATGGCTCCAGAGCATGTCCACATCCTGGGAAAAAGGTATAGTGCAATATATGGACTGCAGGCCCATTGAGCAAGGCATGGTCGACTAGGGACTACACATGCTTCATGTCCTGAACTTATACTTTAATTTTGCGGCACTTCAAAGACCATGTTTAGAAATTGAAGACTCCAATAGGGTATCTGAAAATATAGACAGCTTAAAGCGAATGTAACAGCGGTACAAAACTTTTTATTTTTTTTTTAACATGAATAGACTGGCGCTGGCACAGAGATTAGAATCAATGGATCCGTGTTATAGAGGGGAGGGGGTTTCCTCCCACTGGGATGATAGGATAGTCACCATTTTACATCTTTAAAAGTCCTTCACTGATGGATGACCCAGATGACCGTATACATGAGACTTCTAGGTCATCCAACAAGTTTGAAGAAGGCTTTTACTGATTCAATGGAGATACTGTAGTTTGCAGAACCAATAGACCATTTAACCAGCTCTTTGTGATACAACAGAATATAGTACAGGGCCTAGTATTATCTAAACCAAAAACCATCAGACAAACCTCTTATCATGACTTCTGGGTTTCTCTGTGCATTGTCCCATTGTGTGAGTATTGTCCTCTTAAGGGTAAGAGAACTGGCCATTCTAATCATTAACATGAGGTAATCCAGAAACACAACAAGATCAGTGTATTCTATACTTAGTGTAACACAAGGTTGTATTAAGATTATTGATTCTAACTGTGTATAAAACCTGAGAGCTGCAGCCATGCGGTGGAGAGGTTTGGACCTATGGTGAGGACTAGGGATGGTCCAAACCTGCTTCGGGTGTGTACGAACCCGAACTCTCGGAAATGATTCCCGCTGTCTGCCTGCTCCTTGGAGAGGGTGGATACAGCCGGAGGACCACCTGGAAAACTGTGATACAGCCATAACCATAGGCTGTATCCCAGTTTTTCAGGCGCTCCTCCCGCTTTATCCACCCGCTGCACGGAGCGGCCAGACAGCGGGAATCTGATGCAGAGCGTTCGGGTTCATACGAACCCGAACTTCAGCAGATTCGGACCATCCCTAGCGAGGACGCTTCCATAGTGTAGGCCCAGGGCCCAGATTGCTGGCAGCCTCTCCCCAGATGAAGTTTTGACAGATGAAGTATCGATATGTTCCTGGTGATGATTTGTTCCATGTCCTGCACTGATCTGTAGCTGATGTTTGGTTTCAGCCACTTTGTTTGTGGCCGATACTAGAAGGACAGATGATATATCTATGCACTAATGATATTGTAAGTACTTAACCTTTGTATTCATATCTATGCAAGTGTCTGCAATCTCATACTAAGAAACACCTGGTTATTGTATTTCTGCCATACCATCTGCATATAATCCTTTTATATATTTCTTAGAATCTTTTAATCGTTTAATCGATCGCCTTCTTTGAAGAAGAACCTTTTGCTTAAAAGTTAGCAAAAAACATGGAAGGAGGTCAGATAGTTGTAAAGCATGACAATACTAGTCTAACTTGTTGTTATATATTGATTATTAGGGAATGTTTTTGCTTTTATTTCTCTTGCTTTATAATGCTAGTCATTCATTAACAGAGACACTATCTATCCGACCTCTTGATCCATAACTAACAATGCGGTTAGTTCAACAGAGCTCCCTGCACGGTTTTGCAGACGTCATGAAAAATTTAGTCAGAGCGAGTGACGTACTGCAGCTCGGTTCCTTTGGGGTGATGCTGTTTTTCTAATTCTGTATAAACCCTAAATGGTTAATGCTGTTTCCCCAAACTCTGCATAGAGTAACTGAGATGCCAAACATATTGCAGTGGATGTGATACCTGTAAGTTGGTTTGTACAGTAGGATCCTTGCTGTTTACTGAGACTTGTGGTACGGCCGGGTATAAAATAACTACTTCTGGGCAACCATTTACATATGCGTATAATCCCTAAAAAAGGTGTATGTACAGTGGGATTTGTACTCTTCTAATGATATATGTAACCTTAGACAACACATGTGGATGCAGGGTGTCCTGTACATATCACTGATCTGTTAGTGTCCCTTATATCACTACTAAGGGTGACCAACTGTCATATGTGATGGCTCCTCACATCATCACACCAGCAGGGGACAGTATGTGACTCCACATCATCACACCAGCAGGGGCCATTGTGTGACTCCACATCATCACACCAGCAGGGGCCAGTGTGTCACTCCAGATCATCAAACCAGCAGGGGGCAGTGTGTCACTCTACAGTAAAGGCAGGAGTGAAGATCTTACCATGAGGCCTCCATAGTGGAACACAACTATTGTTAAATCCCAAACAGAACCGGGATGTGTCCCAGGTTTGCAGTCCAGGTTTCTTGTTGACGACACCTCTTCAAACAGAGTTGACTGTGGCTGCGGTCAATGGTAGGACACATAATGGGCGCTGTGACACCAAATTTTCTTCTGCTAATCACTAATTGGCCCAGTCGGAGGTAGATTCCACATCTGTCTCATAGTGAACAAGGAAACTATGGGAGCTACTAGACGCGTTTCGGCCTTTGCCACAGCAGTGACAAAGGCCGAAATGCGTCTAGAATGTACGATTTGTTTTCTACCTATTATATGTAATTTTACGGATTCAACTCTAATAAAGAAACAATTTTTTATGGACATCATGCTGGATATTTTCCTTTCCTCTTCAACTCTCTAGCACCAGTTGATTTGAAAGAATTTTGGGGGTGAACTCCCCCTTTAAATGAGTTAACTTTTGTATATATTGAAATTATCTGTTATGTCTTTTTGAAAATCTTAGTAAAATAAGAGTTCAAATAAAATGATCCTCCTGTATATCAGTGTATGTACAACATTTCTGAATGCTCAATGTTATAGTTCTGTAGTCTAGATATGTTTCAAATTCATCTTGATCTCTTCCTACACACAGAAGCTATATTCAGTAAGTGTCTCTTTAATGCATTACTGTGACCAAAATGAAATTTTGACCTGAGCCATGTCATGGACAGAGGTGGCAGCAGAGAGCACTGTGTCAGACTGGAAAGAATACACCACTTCCTGCAGAACATACAGCAGCTGATGAGTACTCAAAGGCCTGACATCTTTAGATAGAAGTAAATTACAAATCTACATAACTTTCTGAGGCCATTTAATTTGAAACAAAATAAAAAAAACTGCAGGACTTACTGTTAAAGCTGGCTCCTGACCAAATCAACCGTTGCCCAATCTTGGATAGACAAGAAATCAGACACGTGAACGCACTGAATCATTAATTATGTTTTTATTTAGACTCTTTTCTGTTCACTTTAAATTAAAGCCAATAAAAATCAGATCCCCAAATTAATTTCTCTTTGCCTTGAGTGTTTTAAGAGTGGTAGAAACCCATAGTTCCATACTCAGTAGTATTCTCAGATAAGGCAACAGTAACAAACAGGTATGAGAGGTACGAGCTGATCCTCTCTAGTGACAATGGGACGCCCCCCCGTGTCCGGCGGGCAGCCCCCTCACCACTATAGAAGACGGCTAGCACTTTTCACATGAAGATAAAAAGAAACCCAAATTAATCATGTGCAGAAACACTTTTGTTCGCTGTCGGTTACAAAGCTCTGACCTCCCAGTGTGTATGTCATTACACCAAGTTTAGAGACATTTGTTAGACAAGAGTAAAAGTAATACACGTTGTTACAGCTCCGAAACAAGCCAGAGTTTGATTCTTTGGCAGTAGTGGTTCTGTAGGCCAAGAGAAGCATTAGAAAGATGATGAAGGTGGAGAACGCATTAAGAAGCAGCTCCGGAAACTGCAGCTTAGCTAATACTGAGCTGTGCAAATCCTATGAGCTTCCCATCGTCTGGAATGTCGGAGGGATCCACCCCAGAGGCCTGGAAAAGAGAAACACCATGACTACCTATGTCATTTATTTGAACTTAAAAGTGGACCTGACATGGTGCCGGCTGTCGTATCAGCATCAAGTTCCTCTGCTAACCTGGAAGTCCAGGTCTCGTTGGATCCCAACACGCAATGAGACCATAATGTGCGCAATCCAAATGGAGTCCCACACAAACTTCCAGATTAACAATGGAACTTGCCACTGATCCGACAGCAGGCAACATGACAGGTACACTTTAAAACCCATGATGTATCCCTGTACTTCAATGATACAATCTCATGTGAGAGCACGATATCTTTGTAGTCTTCACTTTGACTTTTTGTTTTATTGAAAACTGTAGTATAAGTTCGGCTGCGTGTGAACAGAACACTGGCTGTAGGCCACTTGCTGTAGGCAAGGCGTCCTCTCACCTGCCGTGCGACGTTTTGGAAAGCGGAGCCTCCTTACTCATGCGCCTTACTCCTGCGCAAGGAGTGTTCTGTTCACACGCAGCCGAACTTATACTACGGTTTTCAATAAAACGAAAAGTCGAAGTGAAAACTACAAAACGTGAGTGAATCTTTTCATATATCGTGCGCTCACATGAGATTGTATCATTGAAGTACAGGGATACATCGTATGTTTTATATTGTTACAAGCCAAGGGAGTGGTTATTGGCTGTATCCCGAGGTAGCACACATTAGTGTGAAGACAGAGGCACCTGACCAGAACTTGTACTATAAACACTTTAAAACCCATCAGCAGCTATTTCATGAAAGGGTTAATCAATCTGTAGGATAGAAGAAGAGAAGCGGGGCGCTTCCTAGTGCATTAACCGGGTGGCATAAAGGTGAGTTCTATATAAAGAAACTCGCTCACCTGATCGAGTTGTGCTACGTGATAGGCACAACTCTATGGAGTGCTTAGGATTGAAGAACGAGTGTAGAACGAGAGGTGATGATCCACAAAGAAGATTTCCTTTTGAACCGGCGCTGGTGCTAGGATTAACCATATTATGGGCGCGCAAGTGTACTAGTTAGAGTAACATGTACATGCACTTCTTTAGTAGGTAGTTTATTCAATGCAACGGGTTTCAGCCCGACAGTGAGAGAACGTGCATCTACATGTTACTCTACCTGAGACACGACGATAATCTGGTTGATCCTAGCACCAGCGCCAGTTCAAAAGGAAATCTTCTTGATCCCTGGGTCCTTTGTGGATCATTATCTTTCCGTCAGTAAGATGGGACCCTACTAATATGCTGAACAAGGAGGGCCCTTTGCCCTTATTCAAAGATTTAGGTAATCATGGAGAGAGGCAACAACATACACCCACAGTATTGTAACAATGTATACAACCATTTGTTCCCTTGAGATCTGGGTGAGGATTTTAGCACCCTCAAAGGATTAAGAGATTAAGGGTATGTTCACAGAAGGCAAATACACTGCAGACTTTTTGTTTTCAAGTAGAGATGAGCACAACGCAAACATGCTGGGGTCTGATCATTTGAATACTAGTGGTCAAAGAAGATGGATGCAGCCCTAGGTAGGTTGCTCTCATCTCTTTTTGCAGCCAATGACCTACAGAGGGATTTCAAATCCACAGCAATTCTGCATCAGTGGATTTTTAAATCTTTCAAATTTAATATTTTTTTTTGCTTTTTCCCCAAAAATCTATGAAATTTGACATTTGCTACTTTCCCATATAAATGCTGCAGATTTTCCACCTGTAAATCCATAGGGGAAAATCGCCGTGTGCCTGCCCTATTTGAACATACCTACAATGTAGCGGATTTCTTTGTGGCAATACCCCATTTACAGGCCAGGGGAAGTCTGTTTAGCTGACAGGAAATAATGGGTTAAAAAAAAAGTAAATCCATCAATGAAAAACTAATGAGAATTCGGCATTAGTTCCCTCCCCCCTTAGGGTCCTTTTAGACGGCTCGACATGGAGCCATCTACAAAAGCAAATAAGCACTGATCAGCTAGATCGGTGCTTGTTAGCAGTGCCTTTACATGGCACAACTAATCGAGCAGCTGGGCCATATGAATGATCCCTGTATCGACCACTTAAAGGGAATCTTTTACTAGGTTTATGCCGCCTTAAATGAGGGCAGCATAAACTAGTGACAGAAATGCTGAACAGATCGGTGTATTACTTACATCATTTTGTTCAACTGTTCTCCTAATATGCAGGAGAATAGGATTATTGCCACACCCCTGCCCCCCCCCCCCCCCGCCCTCCAGCTGCGGATTAACAGTTGGCTGCCTATACACAGCATGGATAGATAACTGCCAATCAGCAGCTGGTGGGCGGAGTTTTCAGCTTCTCATGAATATCCAGGACTACTGGGCTCATGCACATAATGGAGAGGACTACTTATTGTCCATGTTATTCAGGATATCTCTGAATCAGCTGCACACCATTCTGTTCAGCTTCTCTTTCACTAGACTGATGCTACCCTTACAAAGGACAGCCTAAACCTGCTGACAAGAGTCTCTTGCTATCGTTTTTAACAGGGAGATGTGCGGCCTGAAAATGGTGATTTTTAGGCCCGCTCAAAAGATGCGATCAGCCAATGAGACGGCGATCTACCCCTCCTTGGCTGACCAGCGACACATTTACATGGGTCATTTTATACAATATATAAGTTCTAGAAGCACTTACCAACTTGAAGGTGACTGCTCTATTAGCCTGTGGCTCTTCCACAATCTTCTGTAAATTAGCTGCAACTAAACACAGAAAACAGTCCATTACATTACAAGTAAGCCAGACAACACTGCAGCGTCTTTGTTCTTTGTGCAGCTCCTCTAAACACCTGTAATCCTGGTACTACGGATTTAGTTATGGAAATAATAACGGTTTACACATATCACTGGAGTCTGGGTATCAAGGAGCTATTACCTATTACTAAGTCTCTTCCATCTACAAGACCAGCAGAGACAAGTTCTTGGGAGACGCCATCGGCTGTATCTGGAAAACAAGGTTTGTCACAACAGCTGTAAAATACAATGGAGGAATGTCAAATTTCACAATATGATAGAATACAGTTAGAATACGATTGTTGAAAGAGACTATAAAATCTAGCATGTTGGAACTGTTGTATTCATTAGGCATGTGATATATAGGAATGTGATTTATAGAGAAAGGATCATGGAAATAACTGGAAATTGTGCGGCTACATGTGATGAAAGTTATATGGATTTAGCTGCAGATATGTTGAGGATTCGCAGCAAAATCCACAACTGCGGACTGACAACAGTATATAGAGGAGCAGGGCTCCTGTGGGGTCCCAGACTCCCTACTACAGTGCTGAATGTATTACTGATTACTAAGCGTACCTCCAGTTATAAAGAAAAATGATGTTCTCGCCGCTAAATAGCAGCCAGCAGCATGGACCATCACCAGCCCATGAAGTAAAAATGTAAAGAATTTTAAAAAATTATTATAGTGCAGGTTCCTGCACTATAATCATTTTCTTTATAACTGGAGGTACACTTATTGCATTGTTATGGATTTCACTAGCTGCAGCCATAATCTTGGTGGGGGGGGGGCATTGAACTTTATTATTTTTTTCTTGCATATTTACAAAACAAAAAGGTAATTTTTCTTTAACGTCTTATTAAAAGGTGGGACCTGCAAAAAAAAAAATGTATGCAAAGTGTTTGTGCTTAAAATGTATGCCTTTTTTCCAGGTCTGTGCTGAGCTCACCAAGAGGCAGAGATTTGACAGAGGCAAGTAAATTCTAGTGTAAATCTAAACCATCTACACCGAATACCAGATTTATTGAGCGGGGCAGTACGTTACAGGCAGCATAAGGATGTGGTTGTCTTGAAAAAATACCCTCCCAGAATCTGCCACTAGAATATATACTAGGCTGTAGACTGTGTAATCACAATAACAAATGTTCTTACTTTTTTATCTTGTCAATATAAAAACTAACCTCTTCCAGGAGTAAACTCAAACCGGATATCATTGAGTTCTTTCTTTGTGTTTCTGAAGAAAAAAAAAAAACGAAACATAAAAATAATTGAAATTATACCTAATTCAGTTTGATGAATGCAGTAAGCTCCATGTAGTGCAGGCACGGGGAACCTTCGGCTCTCCAGCAAAACTACAATTCCCATCATGCCTGGACAGCCAAAGTTAAAGCTATGGCCGTGCAGGCATGATGGGAATTGTAGTTGCAGAGCCGAAGGTTCCGCATCCCTGCCTAGTAGTAGATGCAGACAACTAGAATATTAAGTTTTAAATCTAAGCATATGCAGGGAATTTGGGCTTTAGATCAGTAAACTTTAAAGACATGTTAATTTTCCTTTTATATAACAGGATAAGGGCAGCTGCACAATGCTTGTATCCTATCACAAGTAATAGCTGCTTTGAAGAAAACGTTTCCTGCTTGCCACAAATTGCTTTGTACACAAAACTCCCTGGCTTCTGTTCCTGCCGGGAGGTTTAAACTCTGTGTCCGGCCACCAAAGGAAGCAAGATGGGAATGTGACCTCTAATTTATGCAATCACACATTCATATTTTTTGTTTCATTTTCACTTTTTGTATGTCATTCCAATAGTTATTTTGCTTCCACTGTTAACAACAGGTCTTTTCTGCACCCCTGGTGAGCGGTTTACGATAGTGGGACGCCGGCAACATCATCAGAATGGCAGCCATTGCCTTTCATCTTCTCTAATATTATTCAGTGAGTAAAGGTCTAAACAAATTGCTGCATGCCAGCCACAAGGTAAAATACATAAAGGTAAGCTAAAGCCTCTGGTTTCCTATTGTGGGTTTTGTTTGTCATAAGCTATTCAACCAGCAGGTGTCACTGTTGCAACTGCAAAGGATGAGGCTCTGCTCAACTCCCTCACCATCCACATTACAATACCAAATGCTGGAAACATAGAACTAACATTTTTGGAACTCCCCCAGGAAAAAAAAAAGACACACTAAGGCTATGTTCACACACAGTATTTCCGTCAGTCCTTTGGTCAGTATTTCTTAACCAAAACTGGAAGTAGGTTGTGAAAACAGAAACTGCAAATCATTCCATTATAATTTTGCCCAGTTAGCATAACTACTGATTTTGGCTACAGATACTGGACAAAATATTGATGGAAATACTGACCAAAATATGTGTGAGCCTTAGACCTTTAAAAAAGGTTAAACTATAAAGTGCATTATACCCCCAGCCATATTCACTAGGTTGCTGTGGTGTGGCCAATTAGGGTCTTTATACCATATTACCATATTTTATAGACTTAAAGGGGGTTACTTAGGGCAAATACAGCACCAACCCTGTCCCAGGTTGAGTGGAGTGTTGCAATTCGGCTCCATTCGCTTTAATGGAACTGAGCTGCAAATCCTACACATACTGAGGATAGGAGTAGTACTGTTTCTGGAGGAAAACAGCCTTGATTTAGTAAGCCTGGACAGCCCCTTTAACTATTTGTCAAAGGAATATCAATTTAATTATGCCTATCCACCGTACAAGATAAATCTTTCAATCTGAATCTCTATGACATGTCAAACTTTCTCTCACATACAGCTGTACCTTAACATTTCAGCAATTCTGGAATTGTATGACTATTTTATACTTCAGGTCATTAGCAATATGTGTAAGTTGTGTTGGTTTTTTATTTATTTTTTTATTTACTGACTGCATCCTTTTTTATTGTTCATAACACTATGTTGAACATTTTTACTTATTTCTTTTCTTTCTTTTTAATTCCCAGAAGGGAATACATCGTATACTAACAACCCATAAGTACCCTATGATTACAATGGAGAGGCACGAATAGGGTAACGCTGAGCATACCACAGCCATGAGAATGTATTCCGCTCACTAGGTGGAGGTGTAAAGGTGTACACAGGGGGATGGAGCACCTTACTGGCTACAGTAAAAACAATCATTGTTGGTCATTAAGCGCTAACAGAATAAAAGAAGAAGAAGAAGATAGTCTGCATTCCAGCAATACATGGAACTGAGTTATGAGACAATGGTGCCATAACAATAATATAGAAAAACAACTACCTTAATCGTAATACTAAACTGATAACAGCTTTCACTTCTTCAGGTGTAGGAGGCACAGGAGCTGCAGGAGCTGCGGGGGTGGCCTGTAAAAGAGCAATCCATTTACATAGTCCAGGCATAACATACACATACCTGTAATATTGGCAGGCAGATAAGGCTGAACATGCCAATGCATGTGAAAATGGGCCAACAAGTGAGCAAACGCTTATTCGCCAGCTGATCGCTTTGTTCTGACTTGATAAGAGAATCCCTGTCCCTCAGCAGTAAATGAACGAGTGACGGTCCATGAGATCAGTGCATGTTGGGCCCTAAGAAAGACACCGGATATGCTGCTCACCTGTCCAGATGATGGGACAGGAACAGACACTTGTGAAGGTGGAGCTTGGCCAGATGACTGAGGTAGATTGGCTGTAGGCTGTGCTGGAGTCTGGAGATACGTGGAGCTTGGCTCTGTTGCAGGAAACATCTAAGGCAGAACATAGGCAGAATGTTATTGCGTATACTATCTGTTATACTTTATACAGCACCATCCTATTGTGCAGAGCCCTACACAGACTTATCACAAATCACAGCAGGTCCACAATGTCCCTAAACAATTGCCTATGTAAAGGTGATAAATCACTTGTGTACAGTAATGGTGTTTATACCAGCTGTAAAATATTACTCTGGACTGGATCTATTGGAAATAAGTTTTACTGGATCTGCTAACTTCTCACCTCAGAGTTTGGTAAAGAATCTTTCACACGTGGAGACTGAAAAGAAGAAAACAGAACAAGGTTTGAGAAAATTGCTACCACAACACATATATAAAATATACAACGCACAAACAAAATATACAGCGCTTATATAAAATTTACAACTTATGACCAAAATATACAACGCATATTATATATATAAAAATACACAATGAATATATAAAATACATAGTGCATATATAAAACATGCAGCATACACAGTTACCTACTCACCCTAAGTTGTAACACAGCGGCTTTGCCCTCCTCGCTCTCCTCATCCAGCTCATCATCGCTCCACTCCCATCCTCCATCTTCAGTTTTATGAAGCCGACCACTTGATCCGGGCACTCTCCGAACCTGTCACCGGAGAAGGTAAGCTATGAGTTAATAATGCCATTGATCAGAATGTGGCACATAAAGACGCCCTGTCCTTGTCCTTCAAACATTAATATACTATTAATATACAATTTCATCACTCTGCAGTTATTGGATACAGACAGCCATTAATCCCTCTTATTGTATGTATACCACGTACAGTGCTAAATGATCAGATTATGCATTCAAGGCTTCATGAATCACTGCAGAAATCAGAGATAGTTAATGGAGGAGCTGAGGACCGCAACAAATGTATACTCACACCAGATACAACGTTTCAACCATACCAACAACGCCAGAGAAAGACTGGTATCCGTTACGTCATAACTCGGATGACGGACGCCCCGCTGGGAGAATACCGCTACAGTCACTAACTGGCTATCTCCCACCTGATCCCACTGGGCCATGACATACTAAGAGTAGATGACAACCGTCAGGGTCCGGGAACTCTGATGTGGTGCTGCAAGGCACCGGGACCGGTAAGTATAGCTTGTTTATTATGTTGTCTCCACCCCCTGCCTGCAGTCTAATTATTAATTTGGCCGGACTTCTCCTTTAATAACCAGGTACTGAATAGAGGACTGTGGGTCAGACAGCGGACAAATGTTCCAGTCTATGACCCAGTTTCGGTACAGACTACAGAAATCTCTCAGCACTTCTGGCTTTAGGCAGCTATAACAAACCAATTAAAAGCTTCAAAGACTGCGGAGAAGAAGCATCAATTCACTCGGATGAAATTATGCAACAAAAAATACAATATTTTTCACACAAATATCTCATTACCGGGACTCGGTGACAGGCAATTAAATCATACGGCTGAGCGCCGTGTGCGATTACAGCGCGGCCAGCGAATTAACATACTGAATTACAATGGGCTCTGTGATGTTCTTCCAGCAATAGTCCTTAAAACTGTCTGTAATGGGCTCGACATTAAATGGTTAATAATTTATACTTCTGTAATTTTTATTATCATTTTACATAAAAAGCTTATGAATACCTAGCTAGCAATTATTCCCGAAATCCAATATTACCTCCCATTAGCTCATTATCCCCAGCTCTTTATTCTCAGATTAATAATCATCCGTATCCTTTTTCCGTCAAAGATTAAAAATGAGTCATGAGCGTTCGTTTTATATTACCAGGAATGAGAATAGATAAAGGGAGGGTTACATGGGCTTTTCATTTTTATACAGTGGTGGCATATAGTAGGTTGGACCCCCATCGATCGGGAGAATGAAGGGGCCACAGTGCCTGCACCTCTGTATTTCTGGTCACCAGTAAGTCTATGGACTGTCTGTGGATCCATACAAGTAGAGCCAAGCAGTGCTGACAATATATTAATAGGTATAGCAGTCAGGTATCCAGACCAAATATACTTAATGTGGACACAATAAACCACCATAGGTGGTCACAAAGACCCCATATTATCCCCTCTAATTAGATATTAAAGGGGTAGTCCACCCAAAAAAATTTTCTTTCAAATCAACTGGTGCCATAAAGTGCCAGAGATTTGTAATTCACTTCTATTAAAAAATCTTAAGTCTTCCAGTACTTATTAGCTGCTGTATGTCCAGCAGGAAGTGGTGTTTTCTTTCCTGTCTGACCCAGTGCTCTCTGTTGCCACCTCTGTCCATGTCAGGAACTGTCCAAAGCAGGAGCAAATCCCCATAGAAAACCCCTCCTGCTCTCCAGACTGGAAATAATACAACTTCCTGTTGGGCATACAGCAGCTAATAAGTACTGGAAGGCTTGAGATTTTTTAATAGAAGTAAATTACAAATCTCTGTCACTTCATGGCAGCAGTTGATTTGAAAGAAAAAAATTTTGGGTGGACTACCCCTTTAAGGGGGAGATTTATCAAACATGGTGTAAAGTGAAACTGGCTCAGTTGCCCCTAGCAACCAATCAGATTCCACCTTTCATTCCTCACAGACTATTTGGAAAATGAAAGGTGGAATCTGATTGGTTGCTAGGGGCAACTGAGTCAGTTTCACTCTACACCATGTTTGATAAATCTCCCCCTAAATCTTTGAAACTTGATTAATTGCCTATACTAAAAAACAGCAGCCAGAGTCCTGTATATAGTATCAGGATCAAGAGACTATATGGGTAAATTCACACGGATGGATCCGCCGGGAGTCTCACGCACGAAATCCGCAGCTAATCCGCAATACACGTATTAATAATAATAATAAGAATAATACGTGTATTGCGGATTAGCTGCGGATTTCGTGCGTGAGACTGCCGGCGGATCCGCCCGTGTGAATTTACCCTAAGAGTCTATATCTACACAGGGTAATATAGAAAGTAAAAGCTGGTGTGTCTACAGTTATACACCATCTACCAGGATGCTCAGACTTATTAAAAGCATTAGCATCTCCCCTCCCAAAGGGTGGGCACCTGAAGTTGTCACTTTAAGCGTCAGCAAGTCAAGGTGATGGTCGCAGCTATCAGGGAATCTCAAATACTTTCAGCTAATTCCTGGACTTGTCCATGCGTAAAGGGGTATTTCCAGCTCGGCTTGTTATCCCCTACTCATGAGGGTCCAACTACCAGAAACCTCGACAATCTCGATAATAAGAACCCAAGTGCCCTGTAATGAATGCAGCACTCATCGCACCTGCTCAGCCACTATGACTTGTGCTCTATGGGGCTACTAAACGCATTAGCACTCAAACGGTCAACAACGCCAGATACAACGGAGCGCAGGTCGCAGTTGCCATGCAAGCGTGGTGAGTTTTCCATTCATTGCAGGGTGATTGAGTTACCATTGTCAGGATCTGTGGTGGTCACCCAGCTTGTTATGCCCTACACTAACAGGCTGAGATAGGAATATCCCTTTAAATCAGTAACTCCACTTGCCAGGTGCAATGAGTAACCCGTGCAGCAGCCCCGGGCCCGCAACAGGTATTCAATATTCACTATGTTAGATTTCATTTTACTTCAGATCAATGGCACTGGAGCGGCATGGCAGTCACTTCCCATTCACCCCCTCAAAAAAATACAATTTTGTTTAAACTGAATGTTCACGATACTGAGGCCACCAGAGAATAAAATGGATTCAATCTTTAACTCTGTAGACAAAGCGCTCACCTTTTTTGCCCTCTCTGTAATGCTGGGGGCCTTATGGAGTAACCTCTCTTGTAAGAATTCTTTGTTCTGTAAAAAGGAACAATGGATCAGTTTCCATCAAAGAAGAGAATACAAGACACCGCAAGAACAATCTGACAATTGTAGCTGAAGTCTCAGTAATGTAATGCCAAAAAAAAAGATATCCTTTATAGGAAAAACACCTGTGAAATAGTAATAAAAGAACTAGATACTGAACGGTATCCTAAAAGGGATGCCTTAAAACGGTCATTAACAATAACAAAATAATGCTAAGGCTCACAATGCCGGATCGGTCAATGGTTTCTGATGGACTGCATTGACTTACAATGGGATTTGTCACTTTAACAGGAAGAATGGCACAGTGTGATAGTAGTATAATTCTATGAGATTCTATAAGATGCAGCTTCTATTCCCTAGCAGAGACTCTACAGGGTAAAGTAGGAGACTGGTTTGCTGTTACACATATTACATTAGCTGCTCTTAAAGGGGGAATTCCGGGCAAAAAAATTTTAAGATATTTTATTGCCCAACAAAAGTTATGAAAATTACTAATAGACACTTATTATGGGAAACACACCTATAGTGCATTTTCTCTGCACTTACTACAGCATGGTGTGTTCAGGTCCCTGTAAAGTTAGTGAGGTAACATCACAAACTGCCGACACCTGCTGCAGCGGTGAGACAGACTGGAGCAGCAGGAGTCGGCAGTTTGAACACGCCATGCTGTAGTAAGTGCAGAGAAAATGCGTTTCCCACAATAAGTGTCTATTAGTAATTTTCATAACTTTTGTTGGGAAATAACACATCTTAAAATTATTTTGCTCGGACTTCCCCTTTAAGGTGCCCATTCACCCTTAACAGCTCTAGGACAAGCATTTGTTTGCCTGACAGCTATCTCTCCTGTTTATTCAGTGGAACATTCTTGCTCTCTGAATGCAGAGACAGTTGTCATCCAAGATGCCCAACCAGTGGAGTGGGCCCCCATGCACATAAGAGTGTCGGCTGGTCCCTCCGGTCATTGTGTATGGGTCATCTACTGTTTGTATTAGCTCGTCCTAGGTTATATCCAGCGGTTGTACAGTTGTAAGGTGGACGTGCATGCTCACATCACATTACCCTGATCACACTGTGTGCTGCACCCCCTACCTTCTTACTTCCTATACAGACAGAGAGCTGCTGTGAAATCTGAGCGACTGTCTTCAGTCTACGTCTAATAAGAGACAGATTATATTCTTGCCATACAATATAGGGTGTTTTTATTTCATAGGCAGCTTGCAGCATCTGCAGGATCATACACGTATCTGCTGTATGAACGAGTCCTTTTTTTCCCTGAGGGGAAAATATAGTTTATACAACACATACCACCTTCTGTTCTATCAGATGATAGCTCATTCTGAGGTGTATATATATGTATATATATCTTGGCAGATGCGGTCAACTGACTTTGAAGTAAGACACATAGAAATCTACCAAAATGTAAGTGTACAGAAGAGGTGGTCTCAGACTATCAGAGAGTGAATGGGCCAGAGAGGATTTTTTTAAAAATAAAAACCTAATCTAAATATTACAGATGTCTATGATAAGCGAAATTTTAAGAAACTAACAGGGGTTATGAACACAACACATAGAAGTTTTCTATGTTTAAATCAACTTTATACATATGGCCACTAGGTGTCACCCTACACTGTGCATGTGTACAGCTACTGCACGTCCATATTCAGTAGCAGAGAATCCTGGGAGTGCTCACATTGTATGGTCAGCTCTCCAGTCACACAGCACCAAAACCTCTGTAACCACATTGACATTATACCGAATGAACTGTTGCATGACACAGAGCACTGTCTTTTTTTTTTTTTTTTTTTGAACAAAGAAAAGACCAAATATCAGCATGGACCAGTTTGGTCACATGTATTATGTTGTTTTTAAAGTAATAAAGTATACTGTATAACAATAAAACTACTTGCGATCACAACCTCTGTTGATTTCTTTTTTAAAAATTGTGACAGGTAAAGGTTAAATTGTTCTACACACATCAATACTAGTGACAATGTATTCTATTAGCCTGTGACTCCCCTATCCATGTCTGCAGATTCTCTTTATAGCACTCATTAGGGAGGTGAGGGGTGCTGCAAGTGGTCTCTCTCCAAAACTATATGATATGAGAGGGGACAGAAGTGGGGAAACGTTCAGCTCAAAGCTCTGTGCACAGTATAATGGGGATAGGAAACAAGACCAAAGTACATGGGGCGATATTGCTGTGTAAAAGATCCGGTAAACGGCCAATGAATGAGCAATCATCAGGTGATCACAGACATCATGCATCCCTGAAATTCATTATTGGTCCACACATTATTTCTGAACACCTTATACACCTTATCTACAGCTGCCTCAGAAGTGACGGCGATTGTCATTTCATTTCCAGCTAAATAGAACACACTTCTGAATATGTTTTCCTAAAAATAGCTGATACACAGATCATCCTTCACGGATATGAGGATGCTGTCAGGTTAAATGCAATAAAAGCAAGTCTCAGTCTGTTCGCAGCTCAGAGTAATTATAGCTTCACGTCTACAGCCGAACCATCCACAGAGTATTTCTCTATATAAACACATGACGTACCTTGGCTTTCTGGAAGAACTTGTGCTTCAAAAGTTCTGCTGCTGTTGGCCTACAAGAAGTAAGATGTACTATTATTGAGGCTCCTGGTGACCTATGGTCACTGGTCAATTACTTTATTTATACGTGTAATCAAAAATGCTGACAGTCAAAGCCAATATCCAATAACTTTTTATTACTCTTAAAGCGTAACTGTCGTTTTTTTTTTATTGCAGAAAACAGCAGTATAAGCGATTTTAAGAAACTCTAATAGGTTTTATTAGGCAAAAAAGCCTCTTTCTGTACTCAAAAAGCAATTTCCAAGCCTCCCCCCCCTGACTTCTTATCTGTGCATTATCAGGCAAATCCGTCTTCATTACAGAGAAGCCAGTGAAGACAAGTTCTGCTGTGTCCATTATATCTTATGGAGGGGGGAGGGGCCGAGGGAGATGAGTGAGCAGGAAGAGGTGACATGAAGGTCAGCTGTTTGTAGACTGTCTGGGCACCTAAAACACTGGATTCAGGGGTCAGAAAGGTCGGTGCTTATCTAGGAACTTGCTGAGAGAAGATTGCAGGGTTTTGTGCTGTGCAGGGCTGCTCCGTGCTCACTCACTCCTCTCAACCCCTTCCCTCTCCATAGCCACATAATGCACACTGCTTCTTCTGCAGTGAGGGGGGAGCTAGGAAAACAGATTTTTCAGTACAGAAGGAAACTCTTTTGGTCAATAAAAACTATTACAGAGTTTCTTAAAATCGCTTGTACTATAGATATTTATTGTTTTCAGAAAAATAACCCTAAAATGAGAGTTATGCTGTAAAGGGAAGAAACAGTAACACACATCAAAAGATACTGATCAGCAGAACTTCACTTTCCATCTGTCAATCATATACAACTTGTTTGCTTCATTAGAGTCTATAGAGCGAATGAGTCGGATGCCCCTCGGCTGTATCTCAGCATCACAGTGTATCTCAGCAGTGATATCTAGTGCATCAGTTTTTTAACATACACAAAAACGTGGTTGACCACGTTTATGCTAAATAAATCAGATTTTTATCCTTTTTTTATATTTTTTTTTATAATAAGTCAATGAAAAAACGGATCAAAGTGGATGCACACAAATGCTGTTTTTGCCGTTTTTAACTAGAACATTATAACTAACATACCGGTCAACAAAGAAACGTCACCTTGACAATCACTGCCTGAAGGTGACGTCGTAATGCAAAGACTTGTCACTTGTTACCTTTTCTCTGGGTCTTTCTGAAGGCACGAAGAAATCATCTTCCTAAAGGACTTTCCATACTTCTTCAGCATCTCCTTATCCTGTACACCAGTCTCTAGAGTGGGAGGATCATTCTGGAGTGTCAGCATTAATACCTGGGAAGAAACAGACACAGACCCCACAAATAGATGAGCATAGAGGAGAAGGGCATGGCAAAAATACATAAACAAAATTAATAAAATAAATAAAAAATGTTTTTTATATATATATATATATATATATATATATATATATATATATATACACATACATAATTTATTTATTACATACCTTCATTGGAGGGTATTTATGATATGGAGCTGCCCCTGTAGCTAATTCAATAGCGGTGATTCCAAAACTCCAGATGTCCGCTTTAAAATCATATCCCCTGACCTAAAAGACAATAAAAAGACAGGCGCGGTTATAGCACACCTCCGATGATGACGTCAGACGCGTCCAGTTGCTACAACATATCATGTAAGACATCCCAAGCTGTTTTAACTTCAGTGACTATATTGAGATTATTTTAATCCAGCATCAGATCATCCATATAATCTGATAATCTGGTAATTGCTTTCAGCCCAGAAACGTTATATAATGGGAAATCTCGTGAGACTAGAAGCAAAACGGACAGAAACCAATTACTGTACTATAACAAACCAATTACTCATATATTGGATAACTTTATTTTAACATATTATTTGGGGTTGTCCTTCCTAAATGGACATTGTCACTTTAAATAAAACTTCTGACATGTCAATAATATTATTTAAAGTGACACTCCCTATAAAATTGAGTATCTTATACTAGCCTTATGTCTGACATGTCAAGCACTTCTCAAGTCCTACTGAGGTCAGGTGAATTATGGTCCTTTTACACGGAAAGATTATCTGACAGATTATCTGCCAAATATTTGAAGCCAAAACCAGGAATGGATTTGAAAATAGGAGAAATCTTAGGCTTTCCTTTATTACCTGAACTCTGTTTATAGTTGGCTTCAAATCTTTGGCAGATAATCTGTCAGATAATCTTTCCGTGTAAAAGGGCCCTAAGACTCCAGCTCTTACAGTCAATAATAAGAATTACAATAGGAACTGGCTGCAGTACCTGCTCCATGACCTCAGGTGCCATCCAACAAGGTGTGCCCACAAACGTCTTCCTGACTTTATTCCTGGTGATGTCACCTCCTGTGGCTAGAAATGCGCTTACGCCAAAGTCTGCAAAAGATATTGGCTAGGATTAGTTGACAAAATATATAGCTGGAGTATAAAGGGAATCAGTAAGCAGTATTACATGGTGACAGCTCTGACTCTCCTGGAACCTCATCTGTGCCCAGACAGGGCTCCAGGCTAAAAGGGTTTATGAGCCAGCTGATTTTTTTTTTTTTTTTTGTAGCCAAAACTGAATACAGCATTTACATCAGACTGTGGACACACTGACAGCAGAGTTTATAGTGGACAAACTGACAGCAGTGTTTATAGTGGACAAACTGACAGCAGTGTTTACATTAGACCCTGGACAGACTGACAGCCAGTGTTTACATTAGACTATAGACAGACTGACAGCAGTGTTTATAGTGAATAGACTGACAGCAGTGTTTACATTAGACCCTGGACAGAGTGACAGCAGTGTTTGTAGAGGACAGGCTGACAGCAGTGTTTACACTAAACCGTGGACAGACAGGCAGCAGTGTTTGTAGCGGACAGACTGAGTGTTTACATTAAACCGTGGACAGACTGACAGCAGTGTTTACATTAGACTATAGACAAACTGACAGCAGAGTTTATAGTGAATAGACTGACAGCAGTGTTTACATTAGACCGTGGACAGACTGACAGCAGTGTTTACATTAGACCGTGGACAGACTGACAGCAGTGTTTACATTAGACAATGGACAGACTGATAGTGTTTGTATTGGACAGCAGTGTTTGTAGCAGGCAGACTGACAGCAGTGTTTACATTAGACTGTGGACAGACTGACAGCAGTGTTTACATTAGACCGTGGACAGACTGACAGCAGTGTTTATAGCAGACAGACTGACAGCAGTGTTTACATTAGACTGTGGACAGACTGACAGCAGTGTTTACATTAGACAATGGACAGACTGATAGTGTTTGTATTGGACAGACTGACAGCAGTGTTTTCATTAGACCATGGACATACTTACAGCAGTATTTGTAGCAGACAGACTGACAGCAGTGTTTACATTAGATCGTGGGCAAACTGACAGCAGTGTTTATGTTAGACTATAGAAAGACTGACAGCAGTGTTTACATTAGACTATAGACAGATTGACAGCAGGGTTGATAGTGGACAAACTGACAGCACTGTTTACATTAGACTGCAGGCAGACTGACAGCAGGGTTTACATTAGACTATAGGCAGACTGACAGCAGTGTTTACATTAGACTATAGGCAGACTGACAGCAGTGTTTACATTAGACTATAGACAGATTGACAGCAGGGTTGATAGTGGACAAACTGACAGCACTGTTTACATTAGACTGCAGGCAGACTGACAGCAGTGTTTACATTAGACTATAGGCAGACTGACAGCAGTGTTTATACTGGAGCAGTGAACAAACTGACAGCAGAGTTTACACTTGACTGTGGACAGTCTGTGGCAGCATTTACACTATGCTCTGGACTAAACGGTGGTAGTATTCACACTACACTGTGTACAACAATTGTACTATAGATTACCTGTAGTCAGTAATCACAATACCGTCAGAGGATATATGCCTTTTCTCTCAGACTCTGTAAACAGCATTAAGCTTGTAACCAGAGGGAGGTCAGTCGGAACTATACACAGTACGGTTAAACCTAGAGCGTGTATCTTCTACCAGGATCTCCTTACATTATGTGCATATTTATTTAAAGAGGGTGTCCAGTGAAAAAATTGATCTATCTTCAAGATTGATCATCAGTATCTAATCGGTGGGGTCCGGACACCTGGCCCCCCCATTGGTCAGCACACCGTTACAAATACAAATGATCTAGCCAGCTTCTGAGGATAACATTTTTCACATATTTCTCCAGCATTACAAATGATGCCATCTATTATCGCATGGCTGCCTGATACATGCCTACGCGCTTCAATTGTATTCAAGCTATCTTAATCTTGGTGACCATGATTAAGATTGCTTAAGCGCAACTGAAACACGTAGGTGTGTGCCAGGCAACCACGCAATGATAGATGGTATCATTTTCAATGCTGGAAAAATAAATAAGTGAAATTTTTATCCTCTGAGGCTCGCTGGATTGTTTGTTTTATCATTCAGCAGTGTACACACTAAGGGTTCTATACCACGGAGCAATAATCTGCCTGACTCGGCCGATTATCGCTCCATGGAATAAAGACAACGATCAGCCGATTATGGTGTCATCGGCTGATCGTTTATTTAGGTTCAAACCTAAAATCATCGGGCACCGACAGCGCATCACTGCGTGAAATAGCGACCGACGATTTCACAAGTACCATGCTTTACCTAAGCATGTTGCAGGTCTTCTCCTGCGCTCCTTCTTCCTCACGGTCTCGCGCGCAGCAGCAGCTTCGGTGTGGCCTGTCTTAGCTGACAGACCACTCAGCCAATCACTGGCCAGGACCGCCGCGGCTAGTGATTGCCTGAGCGGTCTGTCAGCTCAGACAGGCCACACTGAAGCTGCTGCTGTGTGAGGGACCGGGAGGAAGAAGGAACGCAGGAGAAGACCTGCAACATGTTTAGGTAAAGTATGGTGTTTAAACGAGGGCTGCAAAGACATCAGTAACTATGTCCCTGCAGCCCTCGCTAAACGATTATTGGGCCATGTAATAGGCCCAGTAAACGAGAGCCAATCAAGCAGATCGGTACTCGTTTACATTATAGATCGGGCCCCCATCGGCCCGTGGAATAGGACCCTTACACCCATCTCTGCTATCTGCTGTGCAAAGGATCTTCAGTGTATCCTATGAGATGCAGCTTCACACTACACTCCCCTCCCATAAATGATTGGCTGAATCTGCACCATGTAGAAATACACTGAGACTCTGGAGTTGGGACAGCAGTTTTATAGCACACATCCATCACTAGCTGCCCTGGGACAAGACTCAAAGTAGAACAAGTGCACTTATGAAACTCAGTCCCCTCCAAACCAGAGGCTCAACGGGAAATGTAGGCTGCATTAGGGTCACCATAACAGAGGGTAACAAGAAGCCACGAGATGGAAGACATCTCATAAATAACACATCAAGTTAAATAGATTTACACAAGAGCCTCTATATTATGCCTGAATAACCCCATATGCTGCTCTATGTAGGCAGGAAAACGCCAATGTGCTTCTATAACATGCAGAAAACAAGGAGGGAACAATAGGTTGTATTCAGAGAAATAAAGGAGAACATACAATCTGGGTGTTAATGTTCACAACATTATACAGAATAAATTAGGATGAACAGTATTTAGTTATAAAGAGGAGATTCTATAGTCATCTGACAGTCGCTGCATACAGCATTTAGGTCAGATGGTGATGTGTTGTGCGCTGTCATCATGATGCAAATGTGATGTGATATAACAAATAATGCAAGACTGAGAATCCCTATGTAATGTGTGAATTATGACACAGTCAGCATACCAGGCATATTCAGCCAAGCATGGGGCCTTCACATATTTAGCCAAGAGCAAGATTTTTTTTTTATTTGTTGTCCCTTTAGGGATTTGCAGTCATGGCCAAAAGTTTTTTGTTTTTAGAAAATCTCGCTTTGGTGTTTTAGATTTTTTTAGTCGCATGTTTCCATGTTTGATTGATATATATATGTACAAGCATTTAAACTTTAATCATAAACTCATGCAAAGATTCAATATTCACAGTATTGCCCCTTGTTCAAGACTCCTGCAATTCTCTCTGACGGGCTCGATATCATCTTCTGGTCCAAATCCGGATTCTTACCTAAACGGTCACTGGAGTTTATCACAATTTCTAGGGTTTTCTTTGTCCACCCCCTTTTTGAGGATTGACTAAAGGTCTTCAATAGGAATCAGATCAGTGGAGTTTCCTGGGCATGGGCCCAAGTGTGTTTTTTTTTTTTTTTTACTTAGATATCACCTTTGCCTTGGCGCTCTGTCATGCGGGGGAAACCATTGCTCATCACCAAATCACTCCTGGATCGTTGAAGGAAGTTTAGATAACCTTCTTTATTTGTAGCAGTTTTCAGTGTCAGTAGGTCCACACCCTCTGATGAAAAGCAATCCAACCAATGAATGGTCTCAGGACGCTTTACTGGTGGCATGACACAGGATTCATGGTAGCACTCACCTATCCATTTAAAACAAAGAATTGGGGCTGTGCTCTTGAGATCACGTAGGGTAGATTAGTCGCCAGCAGAGAACAAAGAATTACACAGCGGGACCTGTGTGAAAGCTGGTATTCAGAGGTCAGTGCTGACTTCAGAGGAGATAGCCCGGTGATGTAGCTGTAAATTAACTCTTTGTTGTCCTGTTTTGGTGCCTCATCTCCCTCAACCCCTCCCCTCTCCATAGAAAACAATGAAGACAGGGGGGGGGGGGGGGGGGGGGGGGGGGGAGAGCTTCAGACTGCTTTTTCATGATAAAAAATGCATTTTTCGGCTAATAAAGCCAATTACAAAGTTTCTTAAAATCACCTGTACTATTGATTTCTGCAAAAAAAAATTAAACGACAGCGACACTTTAAGTAGTACTCTGTTACCATGTTATTTAACCCTCCCAGCATTGCTCTGCTCCCCCCACTCAGCTTCCTTGTCATACAGCACTTGCTCTGTTAACCCGAACTAACTTCCACCATGTAAAGTCTATAAGATGGAACATTACTGAAATGAAAACTTTATAAAGGTGTCCCACCAGCTCATCGTTCCTCTGTTGAAGAAACCTGTATGTCACACACATTAAGTAATTCTATCCATTCCCAGGCAAAATAATAATAATGTTACCTGCTATTTGCACGGAGCCGTCTTCACCCAAGAGTATGTTACCAGCTTTAACGTCCCTATAGACAAATACACAAAAAGTTACTTCCTGTGGTATTCTATGAAGTTCGGAAGTCTCCTGGAACCATTAAGACCATCCCGACAGTATGGGGTAAGAGGAGTTCCTTATATTCTAGACAGCGTTACCCATTCCCTGCCTGTAGGTGCAGAAACTTTTTTAGATTCAAATTCGAACAATTTAACGATTTTTCGAACGATTATCGTTCCGTGTAATACCACCCTTAGAGTAAGATAACTCATAATGGTCTACTACTACTACTACTACTACTACTACTACTACTACTGCTACAACTACAAAACATCTACCGAGAAGCCCACTCCGACACTTCAATTGCCAGTTAATGTAGAATCATGAAAGCAATGGGACTCGGCATTGTCACTAGGGCTCAGAGTAAGGGCCCTTTTACACGGAAAGATTATCAGCCAAAGATTTGAAGCCAAAGCCAGGAATGGACTATAAACCGAGAGCAGGTTTAAATCCATTCCTGGTTTTGGCTTCAAATCTTTGGCAGATAATCTGTCAGATAATCTTTCAGTGTAAAAGGGCCCTTAGGATCTGCTGCATTTCCAAGAAGACTTGCTCATGTGACATGTGCAGGTTCTCAGCTTACAGTGAATTTCTTGATGTAAAGGGAACCTGTCACATTGAAAATGCAGTTCAATCTGTAGGCAGCATGTTATAGAGCAGGAGGAGCTGAACAGACTGGTGTATTCAAAATAACCAACTAGTATTGTTGGTTTAAAGGGAAACTATGGCAAAAAAATATATATTTTTAAAAATATCTACTAGAACCAAAAAGCTATATAGATTTGTAAATTACTTCTATATAAAATCACCTGTCTTCCAGTGCTCATCAGCTGCTGCATGTTCAGCAGGAAAAGTTGTATTCTCTCCAGTCAGATACACCGCTCCCTGCTGCCACCTCTGTCCATGACAGGAACTGCCCAGAGCGGGAGAGGTTTTCTATGGGGATTTGCTACTGCTTTGGACAGTTCCTGTCTCTGACAGAGGTGGCGGCAGAGAGCTCTGTGTCACACTGGAAAGAATACACTACTTCCTGCAGAACATTGGGCAGCTAGGTTCCTCCTGCTCTATAACATGATGCTGATAGAGTCAACTGCATTGTTAAAGCAAATCTGTAGGCACCCCGATCATCCCTAACCACCAGCAGTGTTGCATTGCAGCGGTAATTCCATGTGAGGCCCGGGGTCCAAATAATCTGGAGGAGCAGTGTCTGTGCCCTAGGCCAGCATTTGATCACCAGTGGCTGGAGAAGTTGGATGCCACCCTAAAGCTGCCTGAAAAACAGGGATATAGCCATAGGCTGTATCCATGTTTTCCGGGACTCCCTAAGGCTGTATCCAAGTGTGCTCAAAATTCGCTCTTCTCTAGTGCCTACAGATTCACTTTAAATGTGACAGGTTCCCTTTTAAGATTTAAAAAAAAAATTGATTACCTGTAAGTCTAATATATATCCTCAAATCAACCCTTTATTTCAACAGTAAGTGTTTATGAATACAGATCAAAGGCACAAAAAAAAAAGATAAAGGACTTGAAAGGCTTTCTGAGCTCACACTACACACACTCAAGGGTGATTAGTTGAGTTTCTGAAGAAACTTTCTCACACCCATACCTCCGCATATAGCCACAGCTCAGGTGTGTGATGTACAATACACCTGTCTCAGTTGTACCTGAAGATGAATGTGGACTCCATACAGGTTACACCTGATCCGTATATCTCAGGTTACTAGAGAGAGTCAGCTCATTATGAAGGATATATCAATCACTAATATTACAACAATAGATACATGGCAAAGTAAAGGGGATTTACAGCTATCTAAAACAAGTATATAAAGTTTTTCAAGTGTAATCGCAATATAGAAAACCTGAACCTTCCGCTTTGACTGCACTCCACACCCCCCTCCCCATGTCGTTGCTCTAATGGTTACAAGAAGGTACGAGGGTAAAGACAGCTGCCTGACTGGGTCCTCAACATGGTATTGGTCAAAAAGAAGATACTGGATGCCAATGTGTGACCAGTGATGGGATCCACATACTATTGTGTCTATAGCAATATTCCTTACACAAGAGTCATTAGTTTTCATCAAAAATTTGCAACCGAGCTAATAATCTATGGAAGACGACTCCATCCGTACTCACTGCCCACGTGTTGTGCTACATCTCACAAGCATGCGAGTTGGTGGGAAGTAAGTGTACATACAGATCAGCATGGAAGATATGTTAGCATGAAGGGTGGGACGTACTGTGTATAGCCATGACTAGAAAATTACAAGTCAGGACTCCCTGAGAAGGTGCGAAAATATAGAATAGGCAAGATGTCATTTTACAAGACACTCTGTCCTGTCTCCGAAACTAAGGAAGGGGATGTTATAAGAGGAAAGCAGAAAAGTATCTACACAGCCCATATGATGACCATATACAAATGGGAGTACTTCTTGTCTTTCCTAAAAGATGGCGAGGATGAATCAATGATGCTGCCAAGACCCATTACCGTATACAGAGAAGATGTAATTATACTTTCAACTAAAAGGGACCTACATGGCTATATATATATATATATATATATATATATATATATATATATATATATATATATATATATATATATATATATATATACACACACACACACACACATATATTATATATATATATATATATATATATATATATATATATATATATATATATATATATATATACACACATATACACACATACATAGATACATACATACATACACATACATACACAGAGAGAGAGAGAGAGAGAGAGAGAGATCCAAAATATATAGTGCAATATATCCACAATATAATACCAACCTGTGGATCTGACCATTTTTATGTAGGTATTCAAGTCCCTCCAGAACTTCTTTGAGCAGGGTGGCGATGCTAGCTTCATCCAATACCCCATTCTTGTGTTCTCCTTTTGCAACTATATGTTTGATGATGTCCAAGACGGATCCTGTAGAGTTAGAAAATATGGTTACCTATCATAGGTCACAGTATACTCAGTTTGGGTGGTTTATTACTCATCGCCAATCACCTTTTTGTAATATAATACCAATGACTGGGGAGAGTCACCCATAAGATCATAACACAATGCTCCTAATGCTTCACCCAATAAACCATGTATATTAAACCCCTATTACTCCATATTTTCATAGCAGTGACCTAAGGGTGTGTTCACACATAGCAGCTTATGCTTTTGCATTTAGCAGCTAGTTTCACCAATCCCATAGTCCGTCTGTAACACTGTAAATGGTAATTACACATTCCAGAAATGATGATATTAGACGTACCCTAAGGGATTATCAAATCCGTCAATCACCATTACTCTAATTCCATCCGGGATGTGAAATCTAATTACTAGTTACACAGGATTTTCTCTACTTCTGGGCATTCTCTCAGTCTACACCTAAAATGACAGCCGAGGGACAGACGCGTCAGGTATCTGCCAACACATTCTGCTGACAGTCAACATATGTGTTATTAATATGAGAGATGGAAGATTAGTGTATAACACAGGCAGACTTCTGAAAGCAGACTATGGTCTAAAAGAGGAGTATAACATCAGTAATAACAAATTTACTGTAGCAAAACAAGTAAAAGGAATATTCTCGTCCCATAAAAATGGTTTAAAAAATAAAATTAAGTAAAAGTATAAAACCATACTCACCTGCCTTGATCCCCCTACAGTTCCCGGTCTTCCTACTTCCAATCTCTACTGATCTCTGATATTTCCAGTGACACATTGTCCCCAAAACAAACTAAGGGCCCTATTCCACCAGACGATTATCGTTCAGATTATTGTTAAATCGTTCGAATCTAAACAATAATCGTTTGGTTGAAATGCAGTTAACGATTAACGACCGAACGAGAAATCGTTGATCGCTTTATAAGACCTGGACCTATTTTTATTCGCAAAACGTTCGCAAATCGTTCGCATTGAATAAGACGTCGTTCAGTCGTTTGCAGTAGATACTAACGCAACAGCGAATAAATAGCGAAGGAAAAACAATCGCAATTATGATCATAAGTAACGATTATTGTTCCATGGAAATGAGTGAACATTTTCAGGTCTTTCGCAATAGGGGTCGTTTGAGATCGTTAATCGTTAACGATTATGCAAACGATAATCGTCCGGTGGAATAGGGCCCTAAGCCAAGGGGCTAAGGCAGATCATGAGGTGATGTCAGGAAGCAGTGGCAAGCTGCAGGGACTGGCAGCCATCAGACAGGGAACTGTAGTGGGATCAGGGCAAGGGAGTATTTATTTTTTGTTAGTTTTTATTTTAAGTGCATCCCTAGTCCATTTCCAAACACTTTTGTGGTGCCAGAATACCCCTTTATTACAGATTATTTCCATTTCATATAAGGTGATTTGATGCACTGGGGGCAGGACTACCACAACCAGTGCACGCATCCGCCCTGCTCCGCTGACATTTATTAGAAGGGGCAGTCCCGGGGGTGGTAATCCCACCCCCAGTGCACCAAACCTCCTTTTTAGCAAAGCAATTTAACTTCAAACTGCACGGAAACAGCACAGAGGAGGACGGTAAGAAACGTTATCCTCAGCGCCCCTGTGCTGTAAGGATCAGCAGGTTAGATTCGACTAACCAGCTCATACTTTCCCTTTAAAAATAGTTTTTCAGAACAGAAAAACTTTGCAACTTTCACAAGAATGGATACTTCCTTTTTCAATTTAAAAATTCATAGTATTACCACCCAACGTGTCTTATTTTTGACAAGGAGTTCTCCGACACCCTACTTTGTCTCCTTTTTTACCCCCCACCTCAGAGCCTGACAACTTTGCACATAAGAAAATTATTACTTGACTAGAATTTGTTAAATCTAGTTACTCTGAAGAAAAAAAGTTGTAGCTCCACAATGTCTTAACTAAACAGAATAAAGTAATATTAACAGGAGCGCAGCATCATTAGTCAGGCCTGGCTGGTTAAATGGCTGCCCGACAACTGCTCCACAGGCCATAGAGTATTGTATAGGTGGGATATGGAAAAAGCAAGGCTGCTATGCCCTTCACTAAATGGATTTATAATGATATCGAAAGACAGATACAGCTTGTTTAAAAGTAATTTAAAAATTCTTATTTGTCTCAGCAATACGGCAACAGTAGAATGCAACCTGCCGGTAATACATCATAGAGTAGGAGGACAGATCAGACTTGTACAGTTTAGAAATTTCAGTTAAATTAGTCATTTATTAGTTATTTTAAAGGGACAGAGAGCTAAGTGTGTACTTATACAGGGAAGGCTGTCACTCAGCGACAAGGACCGCCCACTGGACTCCTAATCATAAAAATGGCTGGGATTTATAATCAACAACACCAAAAAAAAATACATTGAAAACACCCAATGTTACTCCTTTTTAGTTACATCACATTCCAGGAAAAAAAACTAAATAAAAGGCAATCCACACGCCTCATCTAGCCCAAAATGGTACTAATAAAAACTACAGATTCTGGTGCACAACACAAGCCTTACATAGTTATATAGACTGAAAAATAAAACAAATAGTGTTCACAAGGGAGATAAGTATTTTTATTTAAAAAAAAAAAACACTATAAAAAAAATTGGGTATTACTGTAATCATACAGATAACATGTCAATTTTGCGATAAGTGCGCCATAAAAACGTTGCAAGGTTGAGGGTTTTTTGTTAGTTTTTCTTTTTTTTCAATTTCACCTCACAAATAAAAAAATAAAAAAAGCCCTCATATGGCTCATGTCCAAAGTTTTGATCAGTCAGGGCCTGGATGTTTAGACCCCAACTGATCTCTATATAAGCTGGGTGAGAGGCCCAGCTACATGCATCACTCCTCCGCTTGCTGCCTTTTATGCCCCACTGCAGGAAATGGTCTCAGCTGCAAGCTTACAAAGACGTCTCCTAAGGGTCAGTTCAGACGTACAGACTCACAGCGTAAATCTGGCTGCGAGTCTGTCAGGTCCTGGCAGTTCACTGTCACAACTTACTCGCAGCGGTCGTTCCCGTTAACCCCTTCGGCTCCCGCTGCTGCCGTCGCCCGCTGTATCTGTATACATTACCTGTCCACGCTGCACAGGGTCCCGGCGTACTGCTCTCCCGCCCGGCCAATCAGTGGCTACGGCTAGGCAACACCCTGATTGGCCAGGCGTTTGAGCAGTACGCCGGGACCCCGTGCAGCGAGGACAGGCAATGTATACAGACACAGGGGCAGCGGCAGCAGCGGGAGCCGCAGGGGTTAACGGGCCGGCAGAATTACATACACGCAGCGGTTGTTCCGACCGCTGCAAGTATGTTGTGACAGTGAACTGCCAGGACCTGACAGACTCGCAGCCACATTTACGGTGCGAGTCTGTACGTCTGAACTGACCCTAAGGGTGCGTTCACACGTACAGGATCTGCAGCAGATCTGAAGTTGCAGATTTGCTTCGAATCTAATCTGGGCCATCAAATCTGCTGCAGAACTGCTGCAGGTTTAGCTTTCTTAGAGTCATATAACATATGTGTCTGCATTGTCCCAAATTTTTAATAATTTTATTCTCTGATGCAAAGTGGCAAAAAGGTGTTCCCAAGCTCCTGAAGTGCTTAGGGCTGTAACGCATCCTTGCTACATGCCTATCTGTACTTGATTGACAGTCAGCTGCTTTCAATCAAAATGTGCACAATTTGTATGCCCAACACAGAAATGAGATTTGAGACCAAGTTACGGGACGGGATCACTTTAGGAGGTTGAGAACGCCTCTTCGACACTTTGCACTAGAAAGCATTTTTCTACCTTATGGAAGCACAGACAGATATATGAAAGGTACCATGTGTCTCCTTGCCCAAACAGCTATCTAACAGTGTCAGTAGGTTGAAACTACAGCTGACAGATCCCCTTTGGGCGCTTCCCTTACTAAAATATCTTCTGAGCCATCACAGCTTTAACTGCGGTCGCCGATTGCAACGAACCCGGTTGACTGATACAACCATGATGTATCCCTTTAAGTGTAATAGCAGGCATCGCTCACCTCCACTTAGCAACTTCATGACCAGCCAGAGCTCATCCTTAACCACGAACGAGGTATAGTAAGACACAATGTTGGGGTGATGGCACTGACTCATTGCCTGGATTTCTTTCTGAAAAGAGAAAAGTAGAACCATACAGCTAAATATAAGTCACATTATACAAAGGATCAGCTCATAGTCCATAAAACAAAATATCACAGTACTTAAGCTGCCATGTTTAAGTACAATTCTTTCAAATCAACTGGTGTCAGAAAGTTGTATAGATTTGTAACTTACTTCTATGTAAAAAGCTCAAGTCTTCCAGTACTTATCAGCTGCTGTATGTCCTACAGGAAGTGGTGTATACTCTTCAGTGTGACACAGTGCTCTCTGCTGCCACCTCTGACCATGACTAGAACTGTCCAGAGCAGCAGAAAATTCCCAAAGAAAACCTCTCCTGCACAGGACAGTCAGTGACACGGACAGAGGTGTCAGACTGAATACACGACTTCCTGTAGGACATACAGCAGCTTACAAGTACTAAAAGACTTCAGATTTTTTAATAGAAGTAATTTACAACTATGTATAACTTTCTGACACCAGTTGATTTGATTTTCTTTCTAAGGAGTTCTTTTAAAGGGGAACCCACCACGTTGAATGGACAGTTAGCAGCGGCTTATAATGCAGAAGGAACAGAGAAAAGTGATATATACGTTGTCTTGCTAAACATTAAGCATAACTTCTAACTTACTGATTGAAATCCCTGTCCTTCTATGCACAGGGGTCCAGTGGGCGGGCCTAATCAGTAATGACCATTACAAATTATCAGAAATGTTTTCCAAGAGAGAGGTGTATATATATATATACACACACACACAGTTTAAACCCTCTTCTAATATCATGTATAAATTATAGAAGGTCAAATCAGAAGCAAAAGGAGAAAATATTACTTCACGAGAAAGTAATAGAGTAGTAGACGCTAGGAAGAAACTTCCAGCAGATGTGGTTGGTAAACCTACAGTGACTGAATGTAAATCTGCTTGGTATAAACATATATCTATCCTTGGATAATAAGACGACTAGATGGGCTGACAATATTATCTTTCTATGTAAAATCATGAACTGTCTTCCGGTATATAAAGGTTCCACAGAAACCTTCCTCGGTGACTACAGAGATTTCTGGTACTAAACATGTTGCAACATTCTTAAGAAACACTCAATGAGTAGAATAACCCTTTAGTAAGAATCTTAATGGTAACTTTCCATTTTGGAAGAGTTTCCGGCTTTGTAAACAATCCCCAGTCATGTTTTAAGGCCACAACAACTAGTAAGTGGCAATGTAGAGCAAGTTATTAAACCCATTTTGCTCATTTGTTTCCCCCCATTGGGCCCTGCATGGCCTGTAAGTCTCCATATAATAGATTGGCACACTCCCTTGGTTTCATCTTATTTCTCCTAACTGGAATCCCAAAGCTGCAATCTACAGAAGAAAAAAGGTAGAAAATTTTTAATGATGACTATTTTGAAAATAATTTTGTATCTAGTAAATTAAAAAAAATGGTGCAGAGGTGTCCACAGCTTTTGACTATGCCTACCTCTGGTACACCTATTTAAGTCAATCTATAGCTGGAGCTGGTATATACTCTACACGTTATTCTTGTATAAGATATAACAACTCTTTCCTCTACAAACAGTGCTGATGGTATTTTGTGGACAGAATATAGTAACACAGTGTTAATGTGATGACAGTCGGTATAACAGAATAGGTAAAGGCGAGAATAATCTTACTTAGTCGTACTTGAGCACAGGATCAGCTACGTGCTACTCGCAGGAGTATAAAGGTTATTTTGGGGACAGAACACAAGGGCTCTCTGATGGTGGCACTGCTCCTCACCCATCACTGGAGGGATTAACTCTTCATCTCTGTTCAGCATTGATGGGCATAGCTGAATGATGCCAGAACGTTGCCTGGCATGTGCGGAGCTTGTACAGATCAAACTACTCATCGCAGGAATTTTCCTAAAATAGGCGGCTGGTTTTTATCTGATAATAGGACACAAAAGGCGTCCCCCACCCCGGCTCAAGGCTTATTAACCCCTGAGATGACAAAAGTTGTGACCCTTCTTACAGACCAATGTCCATATAATACTATGGAAACTGAATTTTAGAGCAATGCTTACAAAATTATGATTGGTATAAAAGCTATGGGGCAGCATACTTGTGGATCAAACAAGTATCGTATCTATTCTTGCCTGACGTAGTCTAGTTGTAATCTAACTTCACCGAGCCGTCAGCTTCTCCAGCAGCAGCGCAGGGAGACGGGAAATGGCACCTCAGCCCCCTGCGCTGCTGCTGGAGAAGCTGACGGCTTGGTAATAGCCACTCCATCCTGAGGGCTCGGAGAGGTGGCGGCGCTCTGTGTCATTGTGTGTCAGCGCCGGCGGGTAAGAGACAGCAGCCGTGCCCGGGCCTGGCTCTCCTCATGGGGCCTGTATTGCAAAAGACCCCGGGTACTCTGTTTGTGTCCAGACATAGCCGGCACCAATTTCAAATTGGCAAGTGCCAGAAAGTTTCTTGCACCAGATCTATGAATGACTTCTATTTAAAAATCTGAAGCCATCCAGTATGTATCAGCTGCTGTATGTCCTGCAGGAAGTGGTGTATTCTTTCATGTATGACACACTGCCTTCTGCTGCCACCTGTGTCCATGACAGGAACTGTCCAAAGCAGCAGAAATCCTTTCCTGCTCTTGACAATTCCTGTCACAGACAAGAGGTGGCAGCAGAGAGCACCGTGTCAGGCTGAAAATAATATACCACTGCAGGACATATAGCAGCTGATAAGTACTGGAAGACTTGAGATAGAAATAGAAATAAATTCCAAATTTGTATAACTTTCTGACACCAATTTATTTGAAAGAAGAGTTCCCCTTTAAATATATTTGAGAAAACTGTGATTTCTATAAACAAAAAAAAAAGTGGGCAACCCCTTTAATATCCCCATTACTTCTACATAACTTCTACATAAGGTCTGTAGGCACACAAAGAAAAGAAACCTGGTGAGACACGTCTCAGATACGTTCATCTGCAGCGTTGGTGGTAGCTTTTTATGGAGGGAAGTGACAGGTGCTGTTAAAAAATTAATCCTCTCTGCACAGGTCTGTAACACATCCCATAATTACATGGTTTTATATCAGAAAGTTGCTACCTCCAAGTGATCCACCCATAAGCCTTCTATGACATGCCCCTGTGTGTACATTCATGTTTCTCATCTGCAATGATTTTTGTAGCAATTAATTTAAAGGGGAACTCAAGCAAAATTTGTATTTTTTTTTCAAACTATACAGGTTTGTTTACTTCAGTTTAAAAATCTTCAACCTACCAGTACTTATCAACTGCTGTATGTCTTGCAGGAAGTGATGTATTCTTTCCAGTCTGACACAATGCTCTCTGCTGCCACCTCTGTCCATATCAGGAACGGTCCAGAGCAGACCATGACAATTCCTGTCACAGACAGAGGTGGCAGCAGAGAGCCCTGTGTCAGACTGGAAAGAATACGCCACTTCCTGCACGACATACAGCAGCTGATAAGTACTGGAAGACTGGAGATTTTTTTAATAGAAGTACAATTAAAGAATTGAAAAGAAAAAAAAAATTGCTAAAACTATTGAAAAACTATTTTTATTCTCCAGAGTAACCCTTTAAGCAGATGTGCAAAATCGTATGTCTGCCTCACTGAACAGTGCCTCCCGTGTAATAAACTGATTAGTTACCGGCAGTACTAAAGAGACGGACACTGTGGAGACACAGACAATGAACAGTAGCCTCAGTGGTAAAGACCACCATGAAGCTTGCCGCAGCGGTCATAACATAACATGTCCAAATAACGCTAATATTGTTCTTTTAATAGATTGCCAGTATGAGTAAATTCTACCTCCACAGTCAATGGAGAGGTACACTACCCAAAAGTAGCCCCTGAGAGACTTTTTATAGGGCACTAGGGGAAGCACATTTATAGCAAGGTACCATAATAGGTCTAATACACCTGTATCATGACATAACTGTTGCTGAGCATTGCAGCATTCTGACATTTCTGTCTGGGTTCATAATCGTCCATTGCCCATAATGTCAAAAATAATTCAGATTTTATTATTAGGCCACTGCCCCAGGTGCTCTACTCCACTAGCTCCATTCATACATGCTGCACACCTTTATTAGGTTACTGCAGCCCTTTACTTCCTCCCTGCTGGTGTCAGCTGCAGAAAAAGGCAAGGATAGAGGGCAAAAAGCAACATAAATAGTACACAGGAAAGGGATGCAGCCAGTTAACCTCTTAAGGACGGAGCCATTTTTGTTTTTGCGTTTTCTTTTTTTCCTTCTTGTGTTTAAAAGGCCATAGCACTTGCATTTTTCCACCTAGAAACCCACATGAGCCCTTATTTTTTGCGTCACTAATTGTACTTTGCAATGACAGGCTGAATTTTTGCATAAAGTATACTGCAAAACCAGGAAAAAATTCAATGTGTGGTGAAATTGAACAAAAAAAAACACATTTCTTTTTTTGGGGGGTTATTTGTTTTTACGCCATTCGCCCTGGAGTAAAACTGACTGGTTATATATGTTCCTTAAGTTGTTACGATTACAACGATATGTAACATGTATAACTTTTATATTATCTGATGGCCTGTAAAAAATTCAAACCATTGTTAACAAATATACGTTCCTTAAAATCGCTCCATTCCCAGGCTTATAGCGCTTTTATCCGTTGGTCTATGGGGCTGTGTCAGGTGTCATTTTTTGCGCCATGATGTGTTCTTTCTATCGGTACCTTGATTGCGCATATACGACTTTTTGATCGCTTTTTATAAAATTTTTTCTGGATTTGATGCGACCAAAAATGCACAATTTTGCACTTTTGGATTTTTTTGCGCTTACGCCATTTACCGTGCGAGATCAGTAATGTGATAAATAGTTGGGGCGATTACGCACGCGGCGATACCAAACATGTTTATTTATTTATTTACTTTTATTTAAAACCTGGGAAAAGGGGGGTGACTCAGACTTTTATTAGGGGAGGGGGCTTTTTATTGATAACACTTTTTTTTTTTTTACACTTATACTAGAAGCCCCCCCTAGGTGCACTGATCACTCATTGAGATCTTTGCTGTATAGTTATACAGCAAAGATCAATGAGATCGTCACTCAGATGCTTTCGGCTGCTGCAGCCAAAAGCATCCAAGTGCTGAGCTGGGATCAGCGCCATTTTGGCGGAGACCCCGGCCGGAGCAGGATGTGTGGATCGCTCCTCCGGGACGAGCGGTCCACCCAACTAGACACCAGGGAAGTGCTGCATACAGTGATCGGATGCAGCTGTCAACTTTGAGAACTGCATCCAATTACTGAATTAGCGGGCACGGCGATCAGACAGTGTAGCCCGGGACCGCGGTTATTAGCGGGCATGGTCTGATCGCCGTGCCCGCTAATAGCCGCGGTCCCGGGCTACACATGGCACCCGGGATCGCGGCGGTTCAGAGCGGGGTCGCCGCGCGGCCCCGCTCTGAACACCTCTTGTGGACGCATGACGTACCGGTACATCATGCGTCCTTAAGAGGTTAAAGGGGTTATACAGCAAAAATCTTTTTCTTTCAAATCAACTAATTTCAGAAAGTTATATGGATTTGTAATTTACTTCTATTTAAAAATCTCAAGTCTTACCATACTTATCAGCTGCTGTACGTCCTGCAGGAAGTGGTACGCTCTTTCCAGTCTAACACAGTGCTCTCTGCTGCCACCTCAATCTTGAGAGAGAAACTGTCCAGAGCAGCAGCAAATCCCCATGGAAAACCTCTCCTGATCTGGACAGTTCCTGACATGGACAGAGGTGGCAGCAGAGAGCATTGTGTCAGACTGGAAAAAATACACCACTTCCTGCAGGACATACAGCAGCTCATAAGTACTGGAAGACTTAAGATTTTTAAATAGAAGTAAATTACTAATTTATATAACTGACACAGTGCTCTCTGCTGCCACCTCTGTCCATGTCAGAAAATGTCCAGAGCAGGAGAGGTTTTCTATGAGGATTTGCTGCTGCTCTGGACAGTTCCTGTGTCGGACAGAGGTGGCAGCAGAGAGCACTGAGTCAGACTGGAAAGAGCGTACCATTTCCTGCAGGACATACAGCAGCTGATAAGTATGGGAAGACCTGAGATTTTAAAATAAAAGTAAATTACAAATGTGTACAACTTTCTGAGACTGAAACCATTTGATTTGAAAGAAAAAGATTTTCGATGGATAACCCCTTTAACCCATACGTCTGGAACTGCAGGAAGAAGCCGATGCCCAAAAGGAGACACCTGAAATCCACACAGACAAACACCCAGGAGTCCTACGTTCTAGTTATACATTGCCATTTCATACTATACTGCGCAAATCACAGCATTTTTATTTCCAGCTGTGCTCATACACAGTAATCGCACTGGGAATATAAGAGGGTAAGCCTTTCAGCCACAGTGAGGGTTACGGAGGGTCTATCTGCCGTCCTATAACCTGTACATGGCCCGGTTCTGGAGGCCGGGATGAGGTTAACCACAGAGCCGCACAACGCACACAATGAAAACGAAATCTCAGCTGTTTGATGTGCGGTTGTAAACAGTGAGGGCGGGAATCACAGGGCCTATGAATAATAAACAGCATCACATTCCATGCGCTTCAATCCATTTGATGTAGACGGTGAGAGCCAGGAGTCTATGAGACAAAGGAACCGGCAACTCCCCTCCCGGACGAGCCAAATACAGGAGATGCTCAGCCACCGTACACAGACCACACTATCTGGTGGTGGAAACCAGTCTCTCCTTACTAAATCCAAAAGAATCCAGACCGAGCCAAATCTCTGGGTGGTTTTTACTACTTACAGCAGTTGTAACATTACTAAGATTATTATAAGAGATGAGAGAATCTCCAGCACACGGTGGATCATCAGAACCCAAACTCCCGGCATCGGACTATCTGTGGCGGAAGCAGCTGGATGCGGATGTAGGGAGTCCTGGAAAACATGGATACAGCCTACGGCCTATGGTTGTAGCCATGCTTTCCAGGCAGCCTCAGGGCTGCATCCAGCTTCTCAAAAGCTGAGAGTTGAGGCTCAGATGAACCAGACCATGCTTGAAGTTCTCTCATCTCTATTTATTATCCGTTAGCTATTACATCATTATGTTTATTTTCCATTAGCTGTGACATCACTGGGGTCTTAAAGAGGTACTTCGGCTGGGGTTATTTTTATTGTACGGGGAGGGGGTGGAAATAGAGGCAGGCGGTCACTTACCTCCCCGGTTCCAGCGTCAGCTCCCGGGTCGCACCGCCCCGTTGCTGGAACCGGAGAGGTAAGTGACCGGCGGCCTTTATTGCCACCCCCTCCCCAGCCATACCATAAAAATAACCCCCGCCCGGAGTACCTCTTTAACTATCTAGCTATCTATCTATCAATGATCAATCCTTTGCTGCTGCTTCATTATGGTCATTACTACTGAGTGCCATCACTTACACCTGTGCAGGTATGTCACTCAGTGTTGAGCAAGCACTTAAAGTGATAGTCACCCCCCTTACTCTATGTGTGGTTCTCCCCACCATCCACAAGCTAAGATACTGCACTTTCCATATATACCTGTATAACACTACTCTGTAGTCCAACTAGTAGAAGCAACTCGGCACTACAGCTCCTGTGTTGGTAGTAGCAATATAGACAACTTCAATACACGTCCGTGTGGTGCTCAATGATAGTTAGGTTATCCATAAATATATGAAATGAGAAAAAAGATCAGGCACTCACCCATCAACGTGTCAGTTTTCTTCTTTATTGATTATAGAAAAGTCATAAAAACGCAGGGAGAGGGAGCATGGCAAACAGGTCTCAGCGACGCACGTTTCGTGTCAAACAAACACTTCCTCTAGCTGATGATTGACAATCATCAGCTAGAGGAAGTGTTTGTTTGACACGAAACGTGCGTCGCTGAGACCTGTTTGCCATGCTCCCTCTCCCTGCGTTTTTATGACTTTTCTGTAATCAATAAAGAAGAAAACTGACACGTTGATGGGTGAGTGCCTGATCTTTTTTCTCATTTCATATAACACTACTCTGTGTCGTCTTATCGGTGGACAGTGTCACCTAGGAGGGGCTTCAGGGCAGTTGGGCTCTATCTAGTGGCTGGATAGAGTGCCCAACTGCTGTGAAGCCCCGCCTAGGTGACACTGTCCACTGATAAAATAAAGTTTAGAGCATAAAGACGACACAGACAAGTGTTATACAGGTATATATTGTATGTGCAACATCTAAGCCTCTGGATGGTGCAGAGAACCACACATAGAGTAAGGGGCTGACAATATCACTTTAAATGCTCAGGTGACAAACCCCAATGAAATCAATGGCAGACTCGACCATTTAGCCAGGAGGGTGCCTGGTTCACCTATTTCATTTTTTTTCATAATTTCCGCTCTAATTTTTGTATATTCTGTCTCTTGAAGGGATGTTTAAACAAAATATACAAATAATAATAATAATAAAAAAAAAAAAACGTAATTGGTTTCTGCAAGATACTTTAGCACTCTGGCGGTATAACTGACGGCCACCTTTACCCAAGCACTATGCTCAGCCAAGCATGCTCGCTCCTCACTAGTTACTGTTTATTTTCTCCATCTTATTACGTGACTGTACTTATCTCTATTCTATGGTGGGATATCTCTGACGGCACTAGGCTCTGTTCACACTTGTGTTCAGGGGTTTAGCCAGACTGTACAGTATTGATGACGCACAGCAGCACTATTCTTGCCAGCAGAATTAATGTGCTCTACTAACGTCATAAGGGTCCATTGGGATTTACCAGGTCTGGCACAGCAGTCATGCCTCATTTATAAACTGCAGCCAAGTGTGAACAGAAGCTTACAGAATAAAAACAAGTCCTTTAAACGTCAAAAAACAGAATGCCTCTATGTATAAGTTTCTAAATGAGAAAACTATCCAATTGCCCCCACTGATACTAAGGATGTAGTGGTTCAATAATTACATACTACAGTACAGGGTACAGGGGTAAGAACACGAGCGCTGGAACAATGCATAGAATTACAGAAAAAAACAAGGATTTTATACAGGTAGCCGTGGCCACAGGAGCTTACAATCTACAGGATAATAAGTTAGAGAGGTGTGCTGTGAGTTCTGGATGGACTGTGCTGGAGTGGAATCATTTAGAAGGATGTTATCTGTATTGCAATAGCAAAAAAATAAATAAATAATAATAAAATAGGAAGTACATTCCAAATCCCTAATAATAGAAATCACTAAGGACTAAATTCACTAATAGTAGTTATATGGGCACATTAGATCTGTGACGTGTGGAATCTGTCCAAGATTGTATAATACACGTTACCAGTAGTTCGTCCATGCTGGTCTGGCATTTTTCTAGATTAATCCTTTTAATGGCCACTTTCTCTTTCTTGGGGGAGCAGTAGGCAGCCTGGACCACAGCTGTCGCCCCGCTACCTGCAGACCAAAGCAGAAGAATAGAACTCATTATACACGTATAGCATGGGAGAACATAGCAGTACAATATATATGCAAAATAGAAACGTAGGAAAAAAAGCAGTGCGGATGACAATGAAGGTGATCCAGCCAGAGTGAGGGGCACGCCTGCTACGGTTTCTTCCTTTCGCTTGTTCTTATGCATGACCCAAATCTGATATGCAATGTACACAGTCGATAAAGACAGACATGAATAATAGATGGAGTCAATCTCTCGGGCATCTAACCAAGCTCCCCATGGTAATGATTATTATGCAAAAGGTGCAACCTCCTGCCTGATAGGAAGCACGTCGGTTTCTCAGACTCCTACAGTGTCCAGGATTATAGGGAAATTAAAGGGGTATTCCCATCTCAACTAATATAGTTATACTTCCACTGTTCTCCCCCTCTTTCCTTCCCATTGTCTTGGTTACTGATCACCACTCTGCTCTAAAAGCTGGGGCCTGGCTGAGGAACAGTCCTGATCACAAGAGCTTACAATCTATGAGGACAGTCGCCTTTATATAGCAACCTGACTAGGTTTGTATACAGAGGAGATATAGGAAGGGACAGCACTGTCATAGCTTTGAAGAAGAAAGTATTCATTTTAAGGGTGCGTTCACACTACGGAATCAGCACCAAAATTCCGTATGGAACACAACCCCCCCCCCCCCCCCCCCCCACACACACACACACACACTTTGACTCAGCACCAAATCCTGTCTCCTATCTGTTTGAATGGGAGGGCTTGCGCGCCTAGTGTGAACGGGCCCTAATACTGGTCGGCCACCTAGTGTAATGAACGAATAGTAAAGAGTTACAGAAGTCAAGACGAGAACGAATCAGGACAACAATAAGCCTGTGTTCCCACATTGGCAGTTTTAGGTTTTCTGAGCCTAACTAACCACATGGGCTCTGCATTCTGTCTAACCCTCTGGGCTTTCCCATGTTATCAGCATTACCAGGCTTCATTACAGGTGTTTTTCTCACCAAAAATGACCGGATGGAGTCTGGTAATGCGGATCCCATGGAAAAGCCCAGACAGTTAGACAAAACTGCAGAGCCCCCATAGAGAATTAGGCTGAAAATATGTAAACAAAGGAACGCAACATAACTGCGAATGTGGGAACACAGCCTTGTTCTGGTCACTTTCGTTGGATTCTGGAGACAATAAAAGTAAAAGTGATTCCATATTAAAAGAGAAAAAGGAAATTCTAAAATAGAACAGAAACCCAACAACAGCATGCCGGGTGCACAGGAGCGAGGGTAGTGCCGCACACTGAAATGGAAACATGGCTAGAAAATATTTTAAGCATGCTGAATAAATAAGACAAAAGTGTTTTGTTACCATAGATGCACATATTATCAGCGTGAACGCTAGTTATTACTGCGGCAGCTAGATTACTCCTCGCTATCTGTAGTCTAATAACACATTGAGGGCTTTAGGAAAGGCTTCCAGCTTAGATCCTCCAGACTCATGGAAGGGGCGGAAATATCCAAATTTACTGATGTGTACAAGTCACGTGAGGTTGGAAGAGTTCTTGGAAAGTTGTTATATTAAGGCAGGGTTCACACCTGTATTGTGTTTTGTGTTTTTGTTGGACTGTATACATTTTATTGTGTTTCGAGTGTACTCGACTATGCTATTGTATACAGCAAAAATAAGTATATACTGCAATAAAGAAATGGATCCTACTGTGATCTTCCAGTAGTATAGGCAGATACTATCCAGAAAGACATCAAAGTGGCACTCTTGTGCCCTTCATCAGGAACCACCCCACTGAAAGAGAGATACAATATGCAGTATATGAACCTGCCAGCTTCTCTCAGCTGGTTATAACATTTCGTCGGGGACTGAGCTCCCAGACCACAGCCAATCAAAACTTTTATTACATCTCTGTCTCTTCAATTTAAAAATTTCCTGCTGCTGTATGTCCTGCAGGAAGTGGTGTATTCTTTCCAGTCTGACACAATGCTCTCTGCTGCCACCTCTGTCCATGATAGGAACTGTCCAGAGCAGCAGCAAATCCCCATAGAAAACCTCTCCAGCTCTGGACAGTTCCTGTCACGGACAGAGGTGGTGGCAGAGAGCACTGTGTCAGACTGAAAAGAATACACTACTTCCTGCAGTGCATACAGCAGCTAATAAGTACTGGAATACTTCAGTTTTGTTTTTTTAATAGAAGTCATTTACACATCTGTATAATGTCCTAGCACCCGTTCTAGAATATTTTATGCTCCAGAATATCCCTTTAAGGGCTCATTTACACATTGCGCTCATATCAGTTTTATTGCAACTACATAAGAAACTGCAACAGAACCTTTAAGTGTGAACACACCCCTCGGCTTCTGCTGAAGTTTCTCATTGCAGAATAGATATTGGATTTGCTCCACTCGATAGATGTTAGTTAAGAAGCGGTACACTTAAATGACTGCTAATGCACTAAACTCTTCCTGCTATAAACCTGGAAAGGGTCTGATGGAAAAGGGAAAAATCCGGGATCAGCATCCATTGTGGTTGTAACTGGTCAGGAAGGGGTTTATGAGGCCGTATAATGTTGGATGACATCCCACCGTGTATTACAGAAATCCTGAAGGATGTGGCCCGGCCCCAGGTTGGCTAACGTGAGCACTTCCAGACGGCATAGAGCCGCTTTATAGCTCAGCCGCCTGTAACAGAGCGCTCCTGTTTTGCGGTCACATTCCATGTTCTTTCTGTACACGCCTGGGACGTGTAAGGGCTGAGGTAATGACATGTACAAGACTAACAAATCATTCTGCTCAGAACATTTCTGTCACGTCTGAATGACGGCCATACAAAATAAAGATTCTTTCATTTGTGTTGGTGTGAAGCAATTCAATGTAAGGTATCAGTATGGTTACCCATCTAACCAACCTATAGAGCAGGACCCCCCAGCTATACATTACAATGTAGCGCAAGATTGATTCTGCCTCATCAGACGCTAAGAAAATGAAGTTCACTAACAACATAGTCACCGTTCATCAGAATGCCGATCAGAGTATTGACGAATCAGCCATAACGGCAGCACTTCTGTAGAAGTCTTATACCGCAGGTCAATACGCCACACAAGCTATTGGCATAATGGAGGCGTCCCCTGATGTCAAGTAAATTACTTAAATGATTAGAGTAGCTAAAGGTCCTAAAGAACGGCCATAGTCTGACGTCTACACGTCAAGTGCTTATCAGATAGACAAATGCCCCAACACCTACAGATAGAAAGCGCCCGAATCTTGCTGTGTACATGACCCTAATTTTTATGAAGCACCCTTGTTTTTTAAAGGGGTACAGATTTGTAAAATACTTCTATAAAAAAAAAAAACTTCAGTCGTCCAGTACTTATCAGCTGCTGTATGTCCTGCAGGAAGTGGTGTATTCTTTCCAGTCTGACACAGTGCTCTCTGCTGCCACCTCTGTCCATGTCAGGAACTGTCCCCAGCAGCAGATAATCCCTATAGAAAAACCTTTCCTGCTCTGGAAACTTCCTGTCATGGATTGAGGTGACAGCAGAGGGTGCTGTGTCAGACTGGAAAGAATACACTACTTACTGAAGGGCATACAGCAGCTGATACATACTGGAAGACTGGACATTTTTTAACAGAAGTAATTAACAAACCTGTATAAAACTTTCTGACAGGAGTTGTTGGTTTGAAAAAAAAAAAAGTTTCCCCCCGGAGTACCCCTTCAACTGAATAAAGAGGAGCTGCAATTTAAGGCTTTGAAGAAGGAGTGGATATCAAAGTAAAGCTGGCAATAAACATGAGATACATTGGGATACAGTCCTTTCATTGTAGCAGGAATGGCCGAACACCTACTGTGTATGGTGAACTCTCCCCAAAAAGAGATGATGTTGAGGGAGAGAAGGATCAGCATGTTGGATTATACCTGCCTTATCATTTTGTTCTCTGGGAGATAAGCCACCATCAGAGGAGTCAAGCTGATGCATTCTCCTCCCTCTCAGGGTCACAACCAAAGCATGCTTAGTCAGCTGGTGGGATCAGGAAAGACAGCTGTTGGCTGAACGATCAAATGGCCAATAATTGTCTTAAAGGACGCCTGTCACTTGGCTGCTGGGGTGAAGCCCACCTGATCCCCCAGTGGAGTCCGGGACCAGGTGGGCTAGTAAGTATAAGGGGCTCTACCGGGGGGTCGGGCCTGGCTTCACCCTGGTAGCCGGGGTGACAGGTTCTCTTTAATGCAAATCTGTACGACCCGCCCAAAACCTACAGCACCGTTCAGTCGTTCTTTTCAGTACATGCCTGTTCTGGGGCTTCCCTTCTCTCCGGGTGCCGGTATTCGGGTGAAAAACTTCTTTTATTACAGCAGCGCGGCAGGGGGTCTAAGAGGCGGAGTCTGGAGCATCTGTGCCCTTGCTCTGCAGTGCTTCTCTTTCTTCCTTCTTTGTGGGCACACCCCTGCGCTGGGTCTTTATCTTCAGCAAGCCTAGGGCACGAATGCTATAGCCCCCGCCTCTGACACCAGCATAAAAAAAGTTTTTCACCCAAATACCAGTGCCAGGAGAAAAGGTAAGCTTTAGACCAGGCATGGATTGAAAAGAGGAGGTTTGGAGCCATTGTGGAGCTTTAAAGGGGAACTATCTGCAGAATAGACTAATCTAACCTGCTGATAGCCCCCTAATGCGCACAGGGCACATACCTTCCTCTTCGGCGCCATTCCTGTGCAGTTAAGATGAATTCATGTCCCGGAGCACCAGTTAGGAGCACTGCCCCCCCCCCCCTTGCCGCCAAGCTGGCCTGCTCCTTCTAATGATAATCAATGCAATGGGGGAGTGCGCCTTACAGGTGCTCAAGGCCATGGATTCAACTAGTAACAGCAAAGGAACAGCACTGAGGAGGAAGGTAAGAGAAAATCTTCCTGTTCAGCGCCCGTGCGCATTAGGGGGCTATTAGCAGGCTAGATAAGTCTAACCTGATGATAGTTCCCCTTTAAGGGCTATGGATACCTGTTTACAGATTCATTCTTTATTGTTTTATGGCCTATGGCTGTATTCATGTTTTTCAGGACTAGGACTTCCTAAGGTAGCATCCAACTTCTCCAGCCACTGGTAGTAAAATGCTGAGCTGAACACTAGTCAACTATGAAAAAAAACCTATGAAAAGTTATAAAAAGGCATTTAAGGTCATCTAGAAACATGTCTAAGGGCCGGGACTAAATGTGCCGTAAAAGAGATAAGCAGTCGCTCTGCCACCAAACCAAAGAGCACAACTTTCGTTTTATTCTAACTTTGTTCGGTTCCGGGCAGTTCAGTGTCTTAGATGTGGATCACGTCAGGGCTGAAATAAATCAGCACGGTCTCCATTTTTCCAGCAGTGCGACAGTAAGACACTTCTGCCATTCAGTCCTAGGATTTGGCTTCTCTTCTAAAAAAGATACCTCAGATGTTAATAAAAGCCTGAACTGTTCCCAGAGCTGACCCACTGACAGACATGTAGGGACAAACGTGGATAAGTATAGCGCCCTGACGAGTCCACCATTCTCTGTGTACTTTGACTGCCACCAATCCTCATACTTCACAATGGATTTTTAATTTTTTCACAGAAATCAATGTTACAGGTGATTTTAAGAAACTTTGTAATTGGGTTTATTAGCCGAAAAATGCATTTTTATCATGAAAAAGCAGTTAAAAGCTCTCCCCCCTGTCTTCATGGTTCTCTTGGAGAGGGAAGGGGTTGAGGGAGATGAGGCACCAAAACAGGACAACAAAGAGTTAATTTACAGCTACATCACTGAGCTATCTCCTCTGATGTCAGCACTGACCTCTGAATACCGGCTTTCACACAGCTCCCACTGTGTAATCCTTTGTTCTCTGCTCTCTGCTGGCGACTAATCTCCCCCCTCCCCTCTCCATAGATTACACAGGGCTCGACTGATGTAAAAGAGTCACGATTTCCTGATAATGAGCAGTGAATGAGAGAGAGGAAGGGGGGGGCTGGGGAAAGTCTTTTTGAATGCAGATAAAGGCATATTTGCCTAATAAGCCCAATTACAAAGTTTCTTAAAATCACCTGTACTACCGATTTGTGCAAAAAAAAAAAGTGACACTTTAAAGCAAGTGGCACGTGACTTTTCTGCAACTTGGCAATTTTGTAAATAGTCGAGTTGCAACTGTAAGGAAGTCAGGCGACAGCACACAATGGTTTGGACAGCATACTGTATCTCATCTAAGTTGCAATACCAAAGTCACCATCTAGCCCCAGCCTAAGGCTGCATTCGCACGTCAGTAGTGCTGTCCGTATCTGCAGACTAGTGGATGTGCATCTATAGTCGTCCACAATCCAAAGACCCATTCAATAGTGATCGGTGCCACAACTGCGTTCTGTACTAGGACCTGTCAGATCTTTTTGCAGCACAGACCACAGTTTTGAAACACACATAGACCTGTGAACGGGGCCATCCAAATAAATGGGTCTACAGTTTGTGCACAAATGTGGATGTGTGAATGCAGCCTAAAAAACCTTATATTGTGTAAGTTGTCCACGTGCCACAAAAACAGAACTCAACTGTTAGAGTAACATCTACATGAACACCAGCAGTCGAGGTTTCCCAGTAGAACATGGCCTCTTTCCATAGTACATCCTAATGCCCTCCCCAAGTAAGAGACACAAACCCAGCCATATAAAGAAACATGACACAAACCCAGGATATAAAGAAATTTGATTTGCCAAACCAGGCCGCTGCCTTCTACTGCACCATAGTCCTGTTCTGAAGCTTAGGTGCCCACCATGGGAGCTCAGTGGTGGACAACAGTCAGCATGGGCACGCCCTATGCACATCAGCAAGCCTCAGGCACCCCATGACCTTGTCACTGGCTCACCACATGTCCTCCTTTGGACCTACAAAAATACCAGAACCCTATATGGCCTCAGTATGAGGATCCATTATAAACCAGATCGATAGCTGCCATAAACAGAAGCCATTCGAGCCACCCGGGAGCTCTTCACGGCCATCACGTTACAGCAGGTCACCATATAACATACGGGCAAGGGAGCAAAGTCAAACACAATAAAGTACAAGATCAATCTAAAATATGCCCCCCGCTGATCGGTTCCCCCTTTATACAATACAGTATATAGGTACAATAGATAGGACGGTGCTGACAAGGGGCCATCTGGCATCAATTAAGTCATGGAAGTTTATACTCCGCACCACTAAACTATAATCACAAGCACAATGCCGCTTCTCAGCCCTGACACTCAGCCACCCGGCAGCAGCTGGGATCTTATTCTCACTTTCAGTAAATGAGAACAAAGCTGTAAACTCCCAGTAGGTCTCCTGCCAGCGATGCCCGCCAGCCCTGGCACCTGGTTAATCGTCATGTGTTCTTCCTAAGAAAGAGGGAAAAAAAAAAAGTTGTAGCATCAGCATCACAGCCTAGCGTTGGGTGCCGTCTCCTTCGCGGTTACAGATGATGGCTACGGACATCTCACGAATGAAGGGATAAAGCTTTATTTGTAATTTTTGGTCAGTAGTGGTCTGGGTTATGGGACCTCATCAATCACTAAAATGGGGGGGGGGGGGGGGGGGGAAGCGCTCAGCTAAACGTTTTTCTCTCTGTCTCCACTGCAGGAAATGGCTATAGAAAGACTATGGTGGATTCTCCTGCAGTAAGACAGGGAGAGAGGCGCTTAGCTTGGAGCTTCTTGCAGTCATCTAAAGCAGGGATGGGGAACCTTCCGCCCTCCAGCTGTTGCAAAACTACAATTCCCATCATGCCTGGACAGCCGAAGCTTTAGCTTCGGCTGTCTAGGCATGATGGGAATTGTAGTTTTGCAACAGCTGGAGGGCCGAAGGTTCCCCATCCCTGCTCTAGAGTCTCAGCACCCAGGAAAATATTGTAAAATATCCTCGCTATATATAATAACACTGTATTTTCATAAGAATATCCCTTTAAATGTTAGGATTCCCATAGAATGACTCTCTAATGGGAATAGTAAATGTTTACAGTGCCCAAATCCAGTGCACATGTCAGGGACTTAGCTGAAGGCTCCAGCACTATTATTATTGGGACTCCGGGAAGCGGACGCTGTTTTGTACATTTTTCGCTGAGTCTTGCTGAAATCCAGATAAACAACGTGATGCTTGTGGGCCATGTGAATCAATGACTACTAGGCACAGGAATAAAATAGCTGTAACTCATCACTTCTGAGGCAGCTTTTATTGTTTCTCTAATAATAGAGCAGTTCTCTCTGAGGACCCCAGCAAGCCACAAAGGCATAGAAAGGATTAAAAGAACTGGTGAAACTCTATAACTATCATCAATTAAGTCCCATGCAAACAGTCTTGACTGAAAATCTCTTAACATCTTGTGTTTACAGCTCCTATGCAGTCTTATGTGTCTCCATGGGAACAGACTACAAACAAACCACGCGTAGTCTGACTCCACAAAGAACCCTGCTCCCAATTATTAAATTAGAGCACAACTATAAATGTGCAAGCTAAGAGATATCCAAGATCCATATAGTAGATACTATGTACCAGAGGAACCACCATATTAACATATAAGCACACATACAATTTACATCTAGTTCCTAACTGCTCAGATTCATATGGACGTATTCACTGAGTCTTCTTTCTGTCAGATTCTGTCTGATGCTGCAAAGCGCTCACAGCTTAAAGGAGTTCTCTACTTTAGACAATCCCTGCGTGGTAGAATGAAACCTTGAAAAAGTCTCCCACTTCTGGGATCTGATTGGCTGTAATCTATGGGGAAACCTGACAGTAAGTGCAGAACCACTACAGGAGAAATTAAGTATTAGGGTATGTTCCCACTGAGTAATTCAGGCGTAATTCCGCGGCGGAAAGAATCCCGCCTAAGGGCCAGTTCACACTGAGCAAACACGGCGCAATTCCGCGGCGGAGCTCTCCCACGCGGAATCCCGCCGTGCTCAGTGTCCTGCTTTGAGTGAATGGAGAGGGCGCGCGCTCGTCCGCTTCCTCTCCTCTCCGCTCAAAGAATGAACATGTTAGTTCTTTAAGCAGAGAGCGGCGGCAGCGGACGAGTGCATGCCCTCTCATTCACTTTCAACAGCACACTGAGCGTGGCGGAATTCCGATGATCTTGCTCAGTGTGAACTGGCCCTAACTCAGTGTGTCATAGCCCGTCTTTGAGCGGAGAACGGCGGCAGCGGAGGAGCGCGCACTCTCCCATGACACAGAGACAGGCGGGAATCCGCGGCGGAACTTTCCACCTGAATTACTCAGTGTGAACATACCCTTACACAGCACCCATGCAAATCAATGAACCATTCATTTAATGCAGGACAGAAGTCATCCTGAGCGAGAGATGCTGTTAGAAACTGCTGTCCCCTCTGACCAAGAGATGAAGGTGATCAGTAGAGATGAGCGAACCTGGAGCATGCTCGAGTCGATCCAAACCCGAACGTTCGGCATTTGATTAGCGGTGGCTGCTGAAGTTGGATAAAGCCCTAAGGCTATGTGGAAATCATGGATATAGTCATTGGCTGTATCCATGTTTTCCAGACAACCTTAGAGCTTTATCCAAGTTCAGCAGCCCCCCGCTAATCCGAACCCGGTTCGCTCATCTCTAGTGCTAAACTTTATTAAAGGGGTAATCCCATCTCAGCTTGTATAGGGGATAACAATAGGAACAACGGGATTCAACTGCTGGGACCCGCAACGATCCTGACTACAGGGGCACAAGTCAGCCCAGAAATAACTGCACACTAACCACACTTGTGCAGCCATGAAGACCGGACAAATTTCATAGCCCTATAGAAAATCAATGTATTGCAGGTGTGGTAAGGCTGGGTTCACACAACGTTTTTGCAATCTGTTTTTTTTCATCCGTTTTTTTGCTAAAAACGGATGCATGTGTGTGCATCCGTTTTGATTCGATTTTCCATAAAATTCCATTATTAAAGAAACGGATCAAAACAGGTCCCTTTTTTAACCGTACACAAAAACATTTTTGTGTCAGTTAAAAAAAACTGATCCGTTTTGATCTGCTTTTCTTATAATGGAATTCAATGGGAAAATGGATCAAAACGGATACACACACATGCGTACGTTTTTTCCATCAGTTTTTTGCAAACAAATGGATGAAAAAAAACGGATTGCAAAAACAGTGTGAACCTAGCCTTAGCACTCCATTTATTCCAGGGATGATTCTGTCCCCATTCTGTGGATCTATGACACTAAATTCTTGCAGTGAATTTTCATTCTATTGGAAGAAGGTATTGTACCATAGACTTGTAAAACTAACTACTTAGCCTCCGACACCATGCTTACCTGTCTGCATTCCACTGGCACCCAAACAAGCATGTGGGAGTGCGCCGGTGGAGCACTGACAGGTAAGCATGTTGTTGGGAGCCAAGTACCGTATTTTCCGGCGTATATGGCGACTGGGCATATAAGACGACCCCTGTATTTTAAGAAGATTGTCAGGGGTTTGCCTTATACTCTGGAAAATGTTAACCCCTGCCTGACCGCAGCCCTGCTGGGGTTAGGCAGGAGTTAAATGCAGCTAAATTAAAAAAAATTAAAAAAAAACACGCCATACATTTAACTCACCTGGGGCCCATTCCCGGCATTGGCGCACCTCCTGTACCGTTCCCGGCGCAGGTAGTGTGACGTACACTACCTGTACCGGAGATCGCCTAACCTCTCCCGGGCAGCCGAGCGTCTCATCGGAGAGGCTCAGAGATGCTCGGCTGCAGGCAGAATGAGAGAGGCTTCGGGAACTTTCGGCGCCTCTCATATTCTCCCGAAGCTCTCCCGGCAGCTGAGCGTCTTTGAGCCTCTCTGATGAGACGCTCGGCTGGCCGGGAGAGGTTCAGCGATCTCCGTCTCCGGCGCATGTAGTGTAAGTCACACTGCTTGCGCCAGGAACGGGCCCCAAGGGAATTAAATGTTTGTTTGTTTTCATAGTGGTCGCCCCAAATGGTGGGGATGAGGCCATTTTTGAGCCCCCCACCGTATGGGGCGACCATACACGGCGTACAAGACGACGCCCGATTTTTCGGGATTAAAAAGTTGCCTTATACGCCGGAAAATATGGTAGTTAATTTGTACAAGTCTATAGAACGATATTCTCGCAGCTGAATTTATGTCTGCTTCTAGAACGGGTTGCCATAGACTTTAATTGAAATCAGTATTGCACCCATTTAGAAAAAAAAAAAAAGACTACCTATTGGTAGGACATGCACACTGCTACTCTATTTAACTCTACAGTCCCGACAAGGATAGCTTGCAGGTCTGGCAGGGAAATATTTAACAAAGTGAGCCCATAAAAGTAATGGTGTAAGCCAAATGCAAAATAAATGAACCCTTCCAGCAGTACCTGCCTTATCTAAATGAAGACAGCCAAGAAACGTAACATTTACAAGATGCCTTTGTGACTCATCGTACATCCTGTTTGACGCGTTCACTATATCCACAGGCTGACAGCAGTAATATACTCAAATGAAGATGTCTATGGTATAAAAAATGAACACACATATCCTCATATTTGTAATATACATGAAGATCAGCAGATAGAAGATGAAGGGAACCTCAGACTTCTTCCGCTCCTACGAAAAACCACTGGGCTGTTAAACATCTTCAATTATTAACTGCGTCGGAGGACTAACGTAAAACTGTACTGAGAGTGTGACAGCTAAGCCTATGCGTCATAACGTTACCTAGAGGTGCTGCTTGTGACGTTCGTGTAAAGCTGTCATCGCGTACAGTCAGGCAGAGAGGATGATGATTTATTGCACAACCATCAATGAGAACAGCAGCTGCAATGCAGACCAGAAGGAAGAGCGTGCATCCAATAACCAGGGTACACCAGCGCAGAGAAAGGGAACGAAGCCTCATCACAACTACCTCTTTATAAGACTTATATAAATATTTTATAGGTAATAAAAAAATAAAGTACACCTACTTTTTCCCCTTTTCTTTAAAGGGAATCTCTCAGTACCCGGGCCCTACCTGAGGTGCTGACAGTGTGCTGTAGCTGGCAGTCCCCTAGTGAGCATGGTATGTTTTGGTAATTTGTCCCTGGAGTGGATTATGAACAATCTTGCGTCTCCTACTGTAATGAAGAGTCAAAGAGGAGTTGTGGCTCAGGGTTTGTGTCTCACTCTAGCACACCTCATCCCTCCTTCCTCCTCCATGAATAATCTCTGCTTCCTCACCTCCTGCGAGTGTCCCTGCGTCTTTATTTAAGACATAACCCATCTACAGGGGACTTTTCTGCAGTCTGTGGTAAATCACCTGTCTAGAGACCACAGTTTTTTTTTCCTGGGTTCAACTCCCCTAGTTTTTTTTTTTATTTCTCACTGTATAAAAAAAAAAAAAAAAAACTGAATTTTAAAACTAATTTGGACCTAATTAGAAATTCTTTGCACTTTTAAAAATTATACAATAATGAGAAAAATAAATACATAAATAACTATATTTCATTTCCATTAGGGGAATCGAACTCAGGAAAAAACTGTTAGTGCTGTTTAGACAGGTGATTTACCCCTAGACGACAGCTCCAACACAGTAAGGATAGGAGAATGAACTATATATGATTGCAGGTCCAGCAGTTTATGACTGAAATAAACATTCAGACACTGAGTGACAGTGTGAGCGAGAAGGGGGCCTGGCAGCAGAGATAATTCATGAGGGATTGCTCAAAATCCACTCTATGGACAAATTACCAAAAGGTAACATGCTCACTAGGGAACTGCAGACTACAGCACACTGTAAGGGTGGTATTACACGGGCCGATGGGGGTACGATAATACCTGTAAACGAGCAGCAATCTGCTTGATCGTCGCTGGTTTACTGGACCTATTACACGGCCCGATAATCGTTAAACAAGGGATGCAGGGACATCGTTACCGATGTCCTTGCAGCCCTTGCTTAACTATATACATTACCTATCCACGTTCCAGGGCTGCTGCTGCGGTCTTCTCCACAGCTCCCGCGCGCTCTAACTTCAGAGTGGCCTGTCAGCTGACAGGCCGCTCAGCCAATCACAGGCCAGGACCGCCGCAGCCTGTGATTGGCCAGGCGGCCTGTCAGCTGACAGGCCACTCTGAAGCTAGAGCGTGCAGGACCCGGGGAGAAGAAGACCGCAGCAGCAACCCTGGAACTTGGATAGGTAATGTATATAGTCAGTCGCCGGCCGCGCACCGCTATTACACGTAGCGGTGCGCGGTTGGCGCCCGACGAAAATAGGTCCAAACCTATATCAACGATCGCTGATGATCGTTGCCATCGGCTGATCGTTGCATTTATTACATGGGGCGATAGTCGGCCGATTCGCAATAGTACCCAAAGCATCTCGGGTAGGTCCTGGGAGCTGACAGATTCCCTTTAAGATGTTATCAGCTTTCAGCCTATTCGTAATAGGAAAAAAAGTAAAACAAAATGTAGTTGTTATATACAACATCTTACAGCTATTGGCTGTCAGGTTAAAGGGGTTATTCAATCTTGAACAACTAATGGTCTATCTACAGGATACTTAGGATAGGTCATCAATATTAGATCGCAGAATTCCCACCATAGCAGGACTTTCCAGGCACAAATGGGAATTGTAGTTTTGCAACAGCTAGAAGGCTGCAGTTTGACACTCCTGCTCACCTTGACGGAACTCTTTCTATAAAAAAGAAAAAAAATTCTAACACACTAAGTGTATTAGTAAGAATTAAAAAAATCCAAAAACACTATATGTATGAAGCCTGTTCACCCACGCACAGGCAGGCATCATTCTTTATTAATCCTTTGCCTCTAGCTGTATACTGTTGTACATGTGTCTTCTAGTGAAATACACACAGTCACGGTATTCACGGGAAGGGTGGACTGTGACACACCCCGTATGAGAGTGCCGATACAGATCTGTGAGGGAGCAGGAGGATGAATAGGTCTGCTGTCCATGGCCACTGTGATTACACACAATGTCTTGTACGTGCCCCTGACTTCCCATTAGGAACACAGGCTCGAGAAAGAACACAGAAGAAAGGAGGAAGAGGAGGAGGAGGGTCAAACGTGATGTGGAATAAAAATACTGATTGCTGAACACACAGAACAGCGTTCCTGCTCCCTGCAGCTACGAGCGCCGCATTAACGCCACCGTCCTTCCAGCTAAATTATGCAAAGTCCCTCCAGCACTGCAAGGTTTTATTGTAAGTCAAAAGTGCACCAAAGCCATGCTGGAAACGCCTCAAAGTTTCTAGGAATCTCCAACCTCTATTCACCTACCACGGTCTTCTTATATAGAGTATTTCCACTAAAATCCAAAAAACACTAGAAAAGATGTTTTATCGTGGGTGACTAAAACCATGTTACATCTGCTTCTTCTTGATATTTTTGAGTTCCTGCTCACCTGCTCCTAGTGTTTAAGGCTACAACTAAGAGCATGCATGGGCTTGAAACGCGTTAGCAGGGGTAAGGGTTGCACTCAGATGTTTATAGTGTTTTATTAGGCTTATGAAATAAAGAAGACATATCTTGATTTCGATGGATTTCACATGAAAAATTGCCTACATTCGTGGTACATGTTGGCAAACCCGTGGAACTGAATGGCGATGTGTAATGCACTGGTACCTATGCCAGATCCATTGATTTCAATGGACTGAACATGGTCTAGTAGTGAATATTAGAGATGAACAAACAACATTTCCAGATCGCTCATCTCTAGTGAATATGTATTGTTCATTTCCAAGCGCAAAATTACGCAGAAGTGCACAATTTGGAGACGGGAAAAGAAAAAAATAAATAAAACTGTACATGCTCGTAAATGGACAATACACTATGCCGGTATGTCACAGTATATGTCAGCATAGCATTCTGCTCGTTTGCAGACATGTAGCATGTCCCTTAGATCAGGGCTATATTTACAGGTTCACTTTCAGGTAAATGCTCTATGACTGTTAGAGCTAGGTGAAGCTCTTGGCTTGTGCTTCTCTCCCTGACTCCACACGAGACAAGCTCCATTATAAGTCTATGGACCTCTACTGCAGCGAAACAAAGCAAAGCAAAGCACATAAACATGAGGGGGGGGGGGGGGGGGATAAACACTCAGACCCATAGCGCAAATATCTCTACAGAGCCTGAACATGGCCATGTGCGGGGAGTCTTTTGGCTGTACTCATTTAATAAAAAAATTAAAGAAAACCCTTAGGGTCCTATTAGACAAAGCGATTTTTAACGATAAACTAGATTGTTTATCGTTAACCTGAAATCCTTCTCAATATTACACAGAACGATAGTCATTAGTAACGATCGCTACTACAATCGTTCACTCCATCTGATCCCAGCAATAGAAAGAACGGTGTGCAATTACCCTGAACGATTAAAGGGGTTATCCAGCGCTACAAAAACATGGCCACTACTGTTGTCTCCAGTTGGGGTGGGGTTTTGAAACTCAGTTCCATTGAAGTAAATGGAGCTTAATTGCAAACTGCACCTGAACTGGAGACAAGAGAGGGGGGAAAAGTGGCCATGTTTTTGTAGCGCTGGATAACCCCTTTAATGAACAAATGCGGAATTGCAGCAAGCGATTAGCGAACGATTAACAATGATTTTAGGGTCAAATCTAAATCAACCCCACGTGCGATTTTTCGATTGTTGCCTGCAAATACACAGGACAATTATCTTTTAAATTTGAACGATATAACGATTTTTCGCACGATAATCGTCCGGTGTAATAGGGCCCTTAGACTCCGTTCACACTGCTGTCGTTTTAATAGGAATAATTGCACAGCATGCAGTTCTATTCGTTAGGATTACATGCTGGGATATGTGGTTCCATATGGATAAGTAGGAAACAGGTTGTTCAGACTTGGTGTGTATCAGGTTATTATTTCCATACTGGTTGCTCCTATTATGGGGGAGATTTATCAAAGATGGTGTAAAGTGAAACTGGCTCAGTTGCCCCTAACAACCAATCAGATTCCACCTTTCCTTCCTCACAGACTCTTTGGAAAATGAAAGGTGGAATCTGATTGGTCGCTAGGGGCAATTGGGCCAGTTTCACTTTACACCATGTTTGATAAATCTCCCCCATTGTGTATAAAATGACAAAGGGCGGGTTGTAGACAACTAGAGATTGCCAAATCCAAACACTAAATAAATCATTTTAACTGTACAAGAAAGCAAACAGATAAAAGGCTGCGCCATTGAGTCACCTTCAGCACGTGTACACAGGGTAGTCATGAGTCTGCACTATAGAAGAGAACTGTAATTTATTATTGGAAATCATAACAGTCTGCTTTGGTCTTTATACTCTGTCAGCAGAAGACAGGCTGTAAGCAGACATCTTCTCAATGCAGTAGTAGTGTTCTTCTAAGCAATTACAAAAGGTTAAGGCTGGGTCCTATCGACTCTAAGAAGGCTATGATGAAGACAGACGCTCGGGCCTGAGTGAAAAGCCTGGATTCATATACAGAAAGGAAGCCCCGCCCAACCCCACAGCGAGGAAATTCCTGAGATTCTCAGCGTCCAAAGTGGATTGAATTCTAAGACTTATTGATATTCTGCTGAGATCTCGGTGTCATGGGAGCTAGGCTGGATTGGTGCCAGGGGTTTCAGTGAGAACAAGGACCATTGAAAGGTGTACGGCACCCACCCCCTTGTCAGGACAAACCAAGTCCGTGCATCGCCGTGTGCCGTCACAGACGCTACATTCTCTGGGGGGCTAAAGAATTGGGTCGATTGTATGATTCAAACCTTACACAAAGAGGGTCTGTCATGTCAAATAACCCTGTATAGACAACACACATGCATCACTAATTTACCAATAATTGATCATTGAAAGGATCAAAGAAATACTAATTCTCTTTGTGGAGAGTGTCAAAGATTCCTCAGAAAACAGAGCATAAAATATATATATTTTTTTACATATGGCTGGGGGTAGTGTAAAAACAATATAAATAAGTGATACTCACCTAACCCGGTTCTTGCTGCTTTCTGCTTTTTCCTGATTCCAGTCACATGTTCCTGCACAAACTGCCCACTCCTCCAGACAGTGACCAACGTGGCACAACTCTATGGTCAGGAAGTAAGGGAAATTCAACATGTTAGATGAACCAGGAAGAAGCGGTCACAAGCTGGAACCAGGAACAGAAGCAGCAGGGGATCAGGGTACTTGAGTATCACTTTTTTTCCACATCATCCCCCACCATTTTTCCCCCAAACCCTTTATTGTTAAAGTTTTTTTTTTCTACAAAAGACACTCATAACCTATCCACATGTAATGATTACCTGATCGTGGGGAGGGGTGTCAAACAGCAACCCCTACCTTTATTGAGAGCGGGGTTAGGACATCCATTCCATAAAACTCTAAAGGCCAGATGAAGACAGTAGCCAAAATTACATCCCTTTGAGTTCACCATAAGCCACGTGATGTTGCCGATCAATCCCAGCAACATCACAGTGTGCACTAGCTATCTACCATTAGGACATATGCAAAAATCTGATATTGTTTTATCACATTTACTCTTTAGCAGTTTTGGTGAGCTGGCAGTACCTATGGATATATGGGGATCGGAACTTAACCCAAGAAGAAACAGCTGCAGATAAATGGAAGAGACCAAGAAAAAAAGAAGCAAGCTATATACAAGCTCTATACATTTACATCCGACCACTCTGCCCATAGACCCCCCGGGCGTATTACTGGGAAGTAAAGGGAAGCTCTTACAGCTACAAGGTGCTTTAGAAGTGTTTATGTAACATGTCTGAAAGTGTTTTCCATGTACTTTCCATGTATTATTCATCTGCTAATATAATTATCTGTAATGGCGGTGTATAGTAATGACTGGGGAGCGCCATTACACACACAATACTAGTGCTAATGCCATTTTTAACTCTTAAAACATGCAAGTTCTTCTAGGACACAGGTGTCAAACTAGTAGAAGTTTTCTATGGGATTTGCTATTGCTCTTGGACATGGACAGAGGTAGTAGAAGAGCACACTGTGTCAGATTACATCACTTCCTGCAGGACATACAGTAGCTGATAAGTACTGGACGATTTGAGATTTTTAAATAGAAGTAAATTACTAATCTATATAACTTTCTGACATCAGTTGATTTGAAAGAATTTTTGTTTTTTTTGGAGTACCCCTTTAAATGATTGCTGATCTTGATTGGACTGGGCTTTTCCTAATAAACATGCCAAACATGTATTGCCAATGCACCCTGGAAGAAGCTTATCGTGACCTTCCTTTTGTATTAATGAAGTCATAATTTTCCAAGCAGCAACCCCCCCCCCCCAACAAAAAAAAAATTCTTTCAAGTAAAAAGGGTTGTCCAGCGACAATCTTTAACTTTCAAAGAAACTGGTGACAGAAAGACAGATTTGGAATTTACTTCTATTTAGAAATCTCAAGTCTTTCCATACTTAGCAGCTGCTGTATGTCCTGCAGGAAATGTTGATTTCTTTCCATTCTGACATGTCGGGAACTGTCCAGAGCAGGAGATGTTTTCTATGGGGATTTGCTACTGTTTCTGATATTTCCTGCCTCAGACAGAGGTGGCAGCAGAGAGCACTGTGTCAGACTGGAAAGAAAGCATTTCCTGCAGGACATACAGCAGCTGATAAGTATGGGAAAACTTAAGATTTTTACATAGACGTAAATTACAAATCTGCACACATTTCTAAAACCAGTTGATTTGAAATAAAAAGATTTTCACTGGATAACCCCTTTTAACTGGTGCTGGAAAGTGCTAGAGGTTTGTAATTAACTTTTATTTAACAATCTCCAGCTGCTGTATGTTCTGCAGGAAGTGGTGTATTCTTTTCAGTCTGAAGAGCAGGAGAGGATTTCTATAGAAATTTGCTGCTTCTCTGGACAGTTTCTGTTGCAGACAGAGGTGGCAGCAGAGAGCACTGTGTCAGACAGGAGAGAATACACCACTTCCTGCAGGACATACAGCAGCTGATAAGTAATGGCATTTTTAGGAGAACTACCCCTTTAACAAAGTCTTCTATCCCCTAAGACCTGATAGACTATTTGAGAAAGACCCAACTGTGTCAAATTCCCAGTGATAAATATCTGAGCAGCCAAAGGAGATGGAGATAAAATCTACACAACTTCTCCTCTTCCCTTTGAAGTGTAAACTCTTCTTATTGAGTGATATGCGCTTGAGGCGGGGGGAAGGGGGGGTTAAAATTATTTTCAGAATTAATATCACATTGTCATACATTGTCTTATTTTCTATCCTGTTTTTGTTTTCTTATTGTAGATTGTATTACACATCCTGTGCACGATTATGGGGGCGGCCATTATGCCCGAAATGCCTTTTTACAGCATATAGGCATATGCTTTACAGCAGCCCATGGGGACCTGTAAACATAAAGCAGTAAATTCCACCTGCCAATGACACGCTGTAAGACACGGCGCAGACCTAAAATTATGAGGCGTCGGGCGCGGGCGCCGCAGCTCTGTCACAGTGACTGTGACTTCAGACACTGCGGGGAGCCAGCTGAAGCGAGCAGGACTTCAGGGAGCGTGTGGAGGTATGTAGGAGCTTACTTTTTACAAGGGCTGCACGAACATTGCTAACAATGTTATGAAGGAGCAGGTGAATGTAAATAAAAACTATGCAGATGATACTCACCTACCCTGGACCCCTGCAGCACCTGTCCAAAAGAAGACATGTTTTCTCAGCAGGATCTGGCCACTCAGCCAATCAGTGAGGTGGGACCCAATGGCAGGTAGTGATTGGTCAGGTGAGTGAGTGGAAAGGTCCTATTGAGTACAATAGGGGACTAGAAGCTGCAGGGGACCAGGGTAGGTAAGTATTATTCATTTAAAATCGTTACCAGCCCCTAGAAACATCTAAAATAAAATTCTTAATCATGGAACACCCCTTTAAGAACCCTAATATATTACACAGACAGATACATTTCCGTTATCCAGCACTTCTTCTAACTTGCTTCTTTCCTTTCACCCTATTTAGTCTAATATTACATATAAAACTGAGAAATATATATTAAGTCTTTACGTGTCGTAGGCCATTGCCCCTCCTACATGACCATAAAAGGGGGTCATACACCTTCTGGTGGTGGTTTATCTCTCCTAGAATAATAGGGTCAGGCAGTAAAATTCTAGCATCAAGATCAGGAGTCCATCGTACACTTTATACAGCAGACTGAACCCAATGAAGTCAGTGGGTTCAGCTAACATTGGTCATTGGTGTATAGGAACCTTAATACAATGTGCTGCAGCAGGAGCCTCCCCCCACCATTCTTCAGGCCACATTCCCATATGCCAATGAACCCTGAAAAAAGAAGACACGTGCAGTGAATTAACCCTTGAAAATAATGCAGACTGACAGTAGGAGCAGATCATCTCCTGTTTACTTGCTGTAGTGTTCCTTTAAGCAGACTGCAAAGTGCTGAGCGCACAGGGATAGTGTGTGGGAGACATTACAAACACTGAGGGACGGGCTGACTCTTGCACACAATCCATACACTGTAACTACAACAAAACAGAAGCTCTGTGTGCACCGCACAACTCCAACCGCACTGCAACAACGAAAACAAGAGGGGATGGTTTTCCTCTGCGCACATGGACTGCACATGGCATCCCAGATAGATTTCATCCCGGATTCCATTTACACAGTGCATTAGTCTGACTCATCCGTCTTTAAAGCTAAACCATACGTGACCTGAGATTACGGCCTGATACAATGATGTGGAGAAGAGATAGTGCTCAGTATAACAAAGGAAATTTCCTTCCATATCGGGCCCGTAACACTTACATAGGCCAAAGAAGCTGAGATATGGGGAGCTGTTTGACAGGCTCTACATATGGTACATGCTCTTCAGCTCTCCTTTTGCTTGTTTATGGAATGTATATATATATATATATATATATATATATATATATATATATATATATATATATATAATCTGGTCTGGATACGGGGGTGGTCCTCTGGATATAACTGGAACCCTTTAAAAGGATTAGCCAATGGCTGATGGGTACCAGTATGTAGTATCAGTCACAGTTATCCCTCGCAGTCTATTCCAGAAGCAGCTATTCCTTCCTCTCCATCCTGAGCTCCTGCTGATGTCAGACATCTTGTGAGTTGGGTGGTTGCCAGCAATACTAGCGCCCTGCGGAGAGCTCAAGGTGGGGAGAGGATGGCTCACTACAGAGACAAGCTACTGGCTTCTCCAGGAAGGCTCCGATGATGTGACTGTCTGCACCTCCGACTGAAGGCTAAGCGGCAATATAAACAAGTCTGATGGTGCGTTTACACAGACAGATTTATCTAACAGATTTTTTAAGTCAAATCCAGGAATGGATCTGAGAACAGGAGAAATCGCAGTCTTTTCTTTATGACCTGTTCCCTGTTTATAGTCCATTCCTGGCTTTGGCTTAAAAAAATCTGACAGATAAATCTGTCTGTGTAAACGCACCATAAGAAATATTTGGCAGAAAATAACTAAACGTGCTGTGCTCAGCAAGTATCCATAATACATTGAATACCAGATAGATGGTCAATTCTCTCCTATTACATATAGAAGACAAGACTGTGCCCGGATCAGATGTGAACATACTTGTGCTACTACACAATAAAATGGAAGTGGAACAACTGTAATGCGGCAATAGCCAGTGATAATGGTAGGATGCACCCACCCAGATACCACCACTACGTGTAAGTGCGTCCTACAGGTGAAGATGGACAACTTATCAATGTCCTCAACCAACTATACCATCACTCACTTATAAAGAACACACATTGTGCAGGTTGTTTCCCCGCTGCATGATGAGGGTCTTGCTGGCCCATTGGCACTGGCAATATGGCAATAAATGTGAGGCTGGTGGAGATGTGACCGGTGGGATCCGCAAGACTCACAAGAATGGAGAACCACATGCTCCCCCATTCTCTAAGGCTAGAAGGACATGGATAGCGTGCATACCTTGCATATTGGAAGCGTATGGTCCCACCCCCAATCTCCCTGTGGGTCTCGAAAAGGAATGAGCTCATGAGAATGGAAGACTTCACCTCTTTACCACACAACAATTGCCGCTTCGCGAGAACCTGGTTTGTCTGGACTGAGTTCCAAGACACAGATGAGTATAGAACCCTGCTCCAGTTGGACCCCCAGCCAACCCCTTGGGCTCTCTTTTGACATCTTTCAGCCTGTTCAACCTTCTCCCACCTTCCCAACCATTCTATGCCCCTCTTCCCTCCCCTTACCCCCCACTCACCCCTTCTTAGTCCACACCCCCCGCTTTTTTTGTGTTTGTGTTGTTTCCCTCTGATGTCTTCTCCTTTTCGCTTTCTTCACCAGCTCTTATGGATGTTCTCTATCCATACTTTATTTTTTGAGTGCTTCTGCGCTCCCAGTTGGGCATGTCCCTGTTACGTATGGCTTGGAGGAAAAAGATAGTGGGACCGGTGGTAGGACGGACCCCGTTCATGCATGTATTCTTTCCTGGGCCGTTCTGTCAATCACACTGTTGATGTATGACTCTAGTCATTGCTATGCCATTGCTCCAATACGCGCGTTTGGGGTGTGCCTACCTCCTCTGTTCTGTTCCAAAAATTTGCTGTAAAATAATAAACAGTATACAACAACAAAAAAGGAAATGGATGGAGCAGAGTCATGTATATGTGTGACACACCCCATTACAGTCTATAGGAAACTTGTAACCAAACTTTTTTTTTTTATAACATAGTAAGTCTAATGCAATAAATGTATTGAATCCATGTCCCTATTCAGTCTCTGGGCCACAGCAAGTACATGGATAAGGAGGAGGGGGGTGTATCTACATATCCTTAGGCCCCGTTCCCACTGAGCAAAGCTAGTGGAATTCCGCGACGGAATTGTCCGCCGCGGAATGCCGTTAGCCTCCCGCTCATAATGGGAGTCTATGGGAGGCGCGCGCTGCTGCTCTGTACGCGCTGAAGAATGAACATGTTCATTCTTCAACGCGGACAGGGCAGGAGCGCGCGCCTCCCATAGACTCCCATTATGAGCGGGAGGCTAACGGCATTCCGCGGCGGACAATTCCGTCGCGGAATTCCGCTAGCTTTGCTCAGTGGGAACGGGGCCTTATAGTGTCACTGTTGTATTTATTTATTTATTTATTTTTGCAGAAATCAATAGTACAGGCAATTTTAGGAAACTTTGTAATTGGGTTTATTAGGCAAATATGCCATTATCTGCATTCAAAAAGCCTTTCCCCAGCCCCCCCCCCCCCTCCTCTCTCTCATTCACTGCTCATTATCATTTACATCAGTCGAGCCCTGTGTAACCTATGGAGAGGGGAGGAGGAAGGAGGGAGATTAGTCAGGCAGCACAGAACAAAGGATTACACAGTGGGACCTGTGTGAAAGCCGGTATTTAGAGGTCAGAGAGGTCAGTGCTGACTTCAAAGGAGATAGCCCGGTGATGTAGCTGTAAATTAACTCTTTGTTGTCCTGTTTTGGTGCCTCATCTCCCTCAACCCCTCCCCTCTCCATAAGAGAACTATAAAGACAGGTGGGGGGGGAGCTTCAGACTGCTTTTTTAAGATAAAAATTCATTTTTCGGCTAATAAACCCAATTACAAAGTTACTTAAAATCGCTTGTACTATTGATCTCTGCCAAAAAAATGTAAACAGTGACACTTTAGTAGTGCACTCTTTCCAGTCTGACACAGTGCTCTCTGCTGCCACTTCTGTCCATATCAGGAACTGTCCAGAGCAGTAGCAAACCTTTCCTACTCTAAGCAGTTCCTGTAGTGTCCCCTTTTACCCATAGATTTCCATTATCAAGCTTAGGCCACAGATACCTGACAGGCACCAATGAACCCCGCTGCCACATGTGAATACACCCAAAGGCTATGGTCATGTATGAGGGATATGCTGCAGATTTTCTGCCAATTTCAATGAACTGGAAAAATCTGCAACAAATTGGCCACATGTGAACGTACCCAAATAGTTATCACAAGCCCCTATGAAGCATCAGAACCCTATTTTATTCTAGCTACAGAACAACATGTGATACAAGTCAGGTCTGCTGACCAGGCTGTGACACCGGGTTCTCTTTCTATTACTGGAGACTAGAGATAAGAGAGTAGTGAAATATTCGACTTTCGAGAATTCGAATCGAATAGGCACCGATATTCGAGTATTCGAACGAATATTCGATCCCATTATAATCTATGGGAAAAAAATTGAGGCACTTGGAAATCCAAATTCGACCACTTGGAGGTCACCAAGTCCCCCATGAAACCTCCCTAAACCATGCCACTGTGACATCAGGGGGAGCATGCCTGGGTGCAACCAACACCCCAAAATCGCAGTATAATGCCACTCTCCGCAGTTGCAAAGGAAAAATATTTGCGAACGCTTTACGAATGTTTACAGCAATGTTCACACATTTCCTTCGTTTTCGTATTTCGTGCGCAGCGTTAAATACATGATTCCAATGTGCGTCCATAGAGCGTCACGTTATTTGCGAGTATCACGCATTACGCTGTACGAACGCTAGGCCACAGCAGAGCAGATATTAGGCAACTGGCACTATAGGTATCACGTGCCTTTTACTGGGCAACTGGCACAATAGGTATCACTTGCCTTTTACTGGGCAACTGGCACAATAGGTATAACGTTTACGTTCTCTTAGTGGGCTAAACCAGGGACACTATAAGTCACTTGTACACACAGAGTACTGGAATGAATACACCTGCTGCTGATGCTGTTATATCATCTATTTCTTAGCACTGAGAAGTGCTTTGGATTCAGAGATGACTTTTTCGCTTGATCTTAGCCCAGAAAAGGACTTTTGGGTTTTCTAGTAAGCCTGTCTAACAAAAACGTTACTAAAACCACTCTCTCCCTGCTCCAAGATCTTACCCTGGCTAGGTTGAAAGCGCATCTGCGGTCGAGAGGCGGAAGTCAATTATTAAATATTCGAGGTCATGTGGTTCAGCTATCCAATGAGGGTAGACGCCGTTTTCCTGCTGCGTGCGTACTCCCAGGGTCCCTCACGGCCTCCTTACATGGTGATTGGATTAAAAAAAGCGCCAACTGCGATGGGAGGGCTTTCGAATGTTTCCCACATATTCGTCACACTACTCAATTGAACTAGAATCTTTTAAATACCGCAATATTCGATCGAATAACATCTCAATCAAATCGTATTCGCTCATCTCTACTGGAGACACAAGGCATGGTAGACCCCATCGCTGTACGCCCTGCACCTCTCGCTTTCTTCTTCCTCCGTGTAAATAATACATAGTACCACGATGTCTGAGCCTTAGCCGTAATGAGATTGTCGGCATCCCGGTCGCGGCTATCAGAAAGAGATCTGAAGAAACGATTCTGAGACTGACAGCTGTGACAATAGCGAGGCGACTGGACTCCTTTATGCTATAGAGAATATAAGAAGGTGGGATATGAAAACACTCTGCAGGGGGCGGCTGGGGAGGAAATTCCAGGGAGCCATTAACCTCTTCCTTGCTGATCTACCGAAACCTATTATTACTGTATAAAATATTTACTTCTTCAGGGAAAATGTCGTAATGGAAGGCGCAACAATGTAATAATAAAGCCATAACAGTGACAGCCGGGCGGGAAGGGCGAGGCGCGTCTTCACACACATCCAGCTTATTATAAATGGTGTCAGTGTCAGAGAGGACGGAGATCAATGTGGAGGAGGGAGAGAGTCAAAGGTGATAGAGACTGGTTCACACAAGGAGGGCGTGAAGAAAGAGCCAGCATGGAGGGCGATAGAATAATACAAGTATAAAACACCAGGGTCCCAATAAATCTCCCGCTGACATTTTATATGCATTGCTTTCATATTGGAGAATGGCTGCCAGCTTAAATATATACGAAGTCATAAGCATTATAATGACGGCACAATACTGCTCCCATCCCGATATAGGGGGGATAGTCTGGTATCATTCCCAAAGACTAAAAGCTAGCTATAAAGACAAAGATGGCTGTCAGATATACGTTCATTCATCCAACCACTATGGGGGACATTTATTAAGTCTGGCATTTTCTGCGCCGGACTTAAAAATGCCCCCGCAGCTCCGGCGCTACGGAGATTTATGTAAAGGCGTACTGCCTCTACATAAATCCCGTGCGCGCCGATGCGCACAGCCGGAAACCTACGCCAGCTGAGGACTGGAGTAGGTTTTCGGCGTAACTTTAACAGAAAAAGATAATGAATCGCGCAGACTATGAGTCATCCAACCACTACGTCTCCTGCTGCCCCCCATACACATGACGTTTATTCATCCAACCACTATGTCTCCTGCTGCCCCCATACACATGACGTTCATTCATCCAACCAACCACTACGTCTCCTGCTGCCCCCCCCATACACATGACATTCATTCATCCAACCACTATGTCTCCTGATGCCCCCCTATAGACATGACATACATTCATCCAACCAACCACTGCGTCTCCTGCTGCCCCCATACACATGAGGTTCATTCATCCAACCACTATGTCTCCTGCTGCCCCCATACACATGAGGTTCATTCATCCAACCACTATGTCTCCTGCTGCCCCCATACACATGAGGTTCATTCATCCAACCAACCACTATGTCTCCTGCTGCCCCCATACACATGAGGTTCATTCATCCAACCACTATGTCTCCTGCTGCCCCCATACACATGACATTCATTTATCCAACCACTATGTCTCCTGCTGCCCCCATACCCGCCGTTTATTCATCCAACCAACCACTACGTCTCCTGCTGCCCCCCATACACATGACATTCATTCATCCAACCACTGCGTCTCCTGCTGCCCCCCATACACACGACGTTCATTCATCCAACCAACCACTATGTCTCCTGCTGCCCCCCATACACATGACGTATATTCATCCAACCAACCACTATGTCTCCTGCTGCCCCCCATACACATGACGTTCATTCATCCAACCAGCCACTATGTCTCCTGCTGCCCCATACACATGACTTTCATTTATCCAACCCCTATGTCTCCTGCTGCCCCCATATACAAGGTTCATTCAACCACTAACCACTATGTCTCCTGCTGTCCCCTATACACAAGGTTCATTCATCCAACCAACCACTATGTCTCCTGTCCCATCCATAACATCATGTTAGTTAATCTGACAGTAATGTCTCCCGATCCCCCCACACATGACATTCATTCAGCCAATGTTGTTCAGCTCCTGATCCCCCATATAAATGTCACCTATCCCTCCTTACTCCCCCTATACATGACAGCTATCCCTCCTTACTCCCCCTATACATGACAGCTTTCCCTCCTGAATCCCCCTACACATGACAGCTATCCCTCCTGAATCCCCTATACATGACAGCTATCCCTCCTGAATCCCCTATACATGACAGCTATCCCTCCTGAATCCCCTATACATGACAGCTATCCCTCCTTACTCCCTCTATACATGACAGCTATCCCTCCTGAATCCCCCTATACATGGCAGCTATCCCTCCTTACTCCCTCTATACATGACAGCTATCCCTCTATACATGACAGCTATCCCTCCTGAATCCCCCTATACATGACAGCTATCCCTCCTGAATCCCACCATACATGACAGCTATCCCTCCTGAATCCCCCTATACATGACAGCTATCCCTCCTGAATCCCCTACACATGACAGCTATCCCTCTATACATGACAGCTATCCCTCCTGAATCCCCCTATACATGACAGCTATCCCTCCTGAATCCCCCTATACATGACAGCTATCCCTCCTGAATCCCCCTATACATGACAGCTATCCCTCCTGAATCCCCTATACATGACAGCTATCCCTCCTGAATCCCCTACACATGACAGCTATCCCTCCTTACTCCCTCTATAAATGACAGCTATCCCTCCTTACTCCCTCTATACATGACAGCTATCCCTCCTTACTCCCTCTATACATGACAGCTATCCCTCCTTACTCCCTCTATACATGACAGCTATCCCTCCTTACTCCCTCTATACATGACAGCTATCCCTCCTTACTCCCTCTATACATGACAGCTATCCCTCCTTACTCCCTCTATACATGACAGCTATCCCTCCTGAATCCCCCCTTCCCAATAAACATGACTATCCCTCCCTTTCCTCCATATACATGCAGACTCGGGCAGTATCCAACATGTCTGATCCTTCTCTCCCCCTAAGGGTTTATTCACATCTTGCCGTTTTTTGCAGCGTTTGCAAAAAGTTAAAAATGAAATGTGACTAAAACATGTGAAGAATCTTACAGATAAAGCAAGCTGCACTGAGCGCTTTCCCTAGCAGCCGGCAGTGTTGTCGTTTGGCTGTTCTCCCTGAGATCAGCAATCTGTTCCTCTTATGGCTCTACTAGGCATTGCTCCCACCTAGCCAGAATCCTGCTCCACACTGATGAGGGGCAACACCCTGAGACAGCTGTATGTGGATGGTTACCTAGCCTTGGTTTACCCCTTGTCATTACATTGACTTATAGGGCCACTTAATATGGTGGATTTGGTGGTTTCCTAACAGGAGCTGCCCCTTGGCTGGGTCCTTCCCGGAGGGATATCTGGCTAGTCCTCTGTTTTGAGACTCTTCAATGAGGCTCCACGGGCTCCTCTTTTGCATATTCATGTTTCCCAGGGGGCAATGCACCTAGGACTTCACTGCATTGAGCGCTTTTACTAGCAGGCGGCAGTGTTGTCGTATGGCTGGTCTCCCTGAGTTCAGCAATCTGTTTCTCTAAATATATATATATATTTATCCCTGGCCCGGATACTGGTGCAGAAGTAAAGCATGGTGACCGCTGCAACGAGAGGAGACCCACAGGGCAAAGGTACAAATATATTAAATAAGTCACTATAAAAATATCAACTCCACAACTAGAACGCCAGGAAGAAGAGGGTGCTCGCTCGCTGAACCATATAAACCTACATAGGAGGACCTTACACAGTACAGCATTAAGAGACAGCCATGAACAGGAGCAGACTGTCTACTAAGAGAGCTGACCGGAAGCTGATTTAGGCTGAAATCACACCGCATTTTTGCAATCTGTTTTTTTTTTTTTCATCCGTTTTATGCCCAAAAAAAGGGATGAAAAACGTGTGCATCCATTTTGATCCGTTTTTCCATTGACTTTCATTATAAAAAAAAAAAAAAGGCATCAGTTATTTTTAGTGTACACAAAAATGTGGTCGGCCATGTTTTTGTGCACACTAAAAATAAAGGATGCGTTTGATCCTTTTTTTATTATAATGGAAGTCAATGCTAAACCAGATCAAAACAGATCCACACATTTGCAGCTGGTTTTATCTATTTTTCGCATAAAATGGATTGCAAAAACGCAGTGTGCACTTATAGCCTCAGTTGACCCTCTTGTGTCAGTGTATCAGGGATGGACTAATCATCTGAGAGAATTCTGTGAAGAATATGCATAGCGGCTCTCAGGACACCTTTTGGGGGTAGCTTTCCCTCCAATATGTGCTCCTTTAAGAAGCCTCAGAACATGACTTAGGAATTAACAAGCCAAGGCAGAAAACGTCTGTAAAAGGAGAAGTGACCCATCTGTGACTTGTTACTCTCTCCTCAATGGGAACACACGTACGCTCTGCTAAAGTGATCATACAGGATATGGGGTGGATGGGACGAGTAACTGTTGGTCACAAAAAGCTTTCAGACAACACCTAGTGATGGTATATAGCCATCTTAAAGGAGTTTTCCAGGATAGATCAATACCAGTTCTGTACGATGCTCCAGCCGGAGTCATGGGTTACTGCAGCTCTGCCACAATCACCTCAATAGGAGCTGCCCTGCAGTAACCTAGTATGGCCACTACACAATGTGTGGCACTGTCTTCTCTATGTGAGAACTGCAGCTCTGGCAAACAGCTGATTAGCAGGGTGCTGGTTGGGCGTCAGCAACCACTAATCCGATGGTGATGACATATTCTGAGGATAGCCCATCAATGAAAAAAAAAGTCCAAAAAACCCTTTAAAAATCCCTTTAAATGTAATGTTTCCTTTTGTGAAGTGCCAGCTTTTAGAATAGCACAGAGAGGCACTTCTATCGGTGCCAGCACACACCTTGACCTACCCTTGCATGGGTGCCAGCTGACACACACAGGTGGCTCTCACCAGGATGGCAGGTCACACTAGGAGTCTGCCTACACAAAGCACATGGATTTGCACACACTGCATTCAACAGTTGCAGATATTTCTGCAACAAACTTTGTGTGTGAACATGGTCCAACTATAGAGTGTAATACATCCTAGTCTGCATGGAGCTGCAGGACCACCAAGACCAGAGTACAGACCCTGTATGGATGGAGCTCCATAAGCAGCTACACACCTGGGATGGGGACCACCAATGTACAGAAGGAAGCTGGGAGAATAGACAGATTTAGTTGCTCATTAACACAGAGAGACGGAGAGGTAGACAGGGAGACTAGATACGTGCTCCCCATCCTCTGCCTCCACAGCTGTTGCTGCAGCTCTAACGGCATGCTGGGAATTGTAGTTTTGCAACAGCTGTGGAAGCAGAGGTTGGGGAACAATGGATAAGACGGATCTGTCATATGTGATGACTCTCGCAGCTATACTGCCTGACAACTCCAACAGCACAGCAGCGTATATCTATATGTACACCCACAGGCTGACAGAACATGCTGGGGACTGCAGTACTGCAACAGCTGGGGGGGGTAGATAGGCGGAATCAGCTGGTCATCATCCTCTGCCTCTCCATCTGTTTCTCATCTACATTCCCAGCATGACCTGACAGCATGATGGGAGTCGTAGTTGTGCAACAGCTGGAGAGCTGATAGCCAAGCGATGGATTAAAAAGATCACACCAGATGACCCTCATCATTACCATAGAGAACTCTAATACCCTGTATGTATCAGCACACTGTATATATATAGAGGTACACTGTATATAGTAGGTAGGGTGCCCCCTGTATATTTAAGCACTCTGTATATAGTAGGTAGGGTGCCCCCGGTATATATAAGTACACTGTATATAGTAGGTAGGATGCCCCCTGTATATATAACCACTCTGTATATAGTAGGTAGGGTGCCCCCTGTATATATATGCCCTCTGTATATAGTAGGTAGGGCCCTCCCCTGTGTATATATAAGCACTCTGTATATAGTAGGTAGGGTGCCCCCTGTATATAAGCACACTATATATAGTAGGTAGGGTGCCCCTGTATATATATATATGCCCTCTGTATATAGTAGGTAGGGTGCCCCTGTATATATAAACACACTGTATATAGTAGGTAGGGCCCTCCCCTGTATATATAGGTACACTGTATATAGTAGGTTGGGTCTCCCCTGTATATATAAGCACACTGTATATAGTAGGTAGGGCCCTCCCCTGTATATATAGGTACACTGTATATAGTAGGTAGGGTCTCCCCTGTATATATAAGCACACTGTATATAGTAGGTAGGGTGCCCCCTTTATATATAGGCACACTGTATATAGTAGGTAGGGTGCCCCCTGTATATATAAGCCCTCTGTATATAGTAGGTAGGGTGCCCCCTGTATATATAAGTACACTGTATATAGTAGGTAAGGTGTCCCCTTTATATATAGGCACACTGTATATAGTAGGTAGGGTGCCCCCTGTATATATAAGCCCTCTGTATATAGTAGGTAGGGTGCCCCCTGTATATATAAGCCCTCTGTATACAGTAGGTAGGGTGCCCCCTGTATATATATATGCCCTCTGTATATAGTAGGTAGGGTGCCCCCTGTATATATAAGTACACTGTATATAGTAGGTAAGGTGCCCCCTGTATATATAAGCCCTCTGTATATAGTAGGTAAGGTGCCCCCTGTATATATATGCCCTCTGTATATAGTAGGTAGGGTGCCCCCTGTATATATAAGCCCTCTGTATATAGTAGGTAGGGTGCCCCCTGTATATATAAGCCCTCTGTATATAGTAGGTAGGGTGCCCCCTGTATATATAAGTACACTGTATATAGTAGGTAGGGTGTCCCCTGTATATATAGGCACACTGTATATAGTAGGTAGGGTGCCCCCTGTATATATAGGAATACTGTATATAGTAGGTAGGGTGCCCCCTGTATATACAATAGTAGGTAGGGTGCCCCCTATATATACAGTAGTAGGGATGGTGCCCCCTGTATATACGGTAGTAGGGATGGTGCCCCCTGTATATATGGTAGTAGGGATGGTGCCCCCTGTATATACGGTAGTAGGGATGGTGCCCCCTGTATATACGGTAGTAGGTAGGGTACCCCCTGTATATACGGTAGTAGGTAGGGTACCCCCTGTATATACGGTAGTAGGTAGGGTGCCCCCTCTGTATATATAGGCACACTGTATAATAGGTAGTGTGACCCACCAGTATATACGGTAGTAGGTAGGGTGCCCCCCTGTATATATAGGCACACTGTATAATAGGTAGTGTGCCCCCCCCAGTATATACGGTAGTAGGTAGGATGCCCCCTCTGTATATATATATATAGGCACACTGTATAATAGGTAGTGTGCCCCCTCTGTATATACGGTAGTAGGTAGGGTGCCCCCCTGTATATATAGGCACACTGTATAATAGGTAGTGTGCCCCCCCAGTATATACGGTAGTAGGTAGGATGCCCCCTCTGTATATATAGGCACACTGTATAATAGGAAGTGTGCCCCCTCTGTATATATAGGCACACTGTATAATAGGTAGTGTGCCCCCTCTGTATATAAGGTAGTAGGTAGGGTACCCCCTGTATATACGGTAGTAGGTAGGATGCCCCCTCTGTAAATATAGTCACACTGTATAATAGGTAGTGTGCCCCCCCTGTATATATAGGCACACTGTACAATAGGTAGTGTGCCCCCTCTGTATATATAGGCACACTGTATAATAGGTAGTGTGCCCCCTCTGTATATACGGTAGTAGGTAGGGTACCCCCTGTATATACGGTAGTAGGTAGGATGCCCCCTCTGTATATATAGACACACTGTATAATAGGTTGTGTGCCCCCTCTGTATATACGGTAGTAGGTAGGGTACCCCCTGTATGTACGGTAGTAGGTAGGGTGCCCACTCTGTATATATAGGCACACTGTATAATAGGTAGTGTGACCCCGCAGTATATACGGTAGTAGGTAGGATGCCCCCTCTGTATATATGGTAGTAGGTAGGGTACCCCCTGTATAATACAGTAGTAGGTAGGATGCCCCCTCTGTATATATAGGCACACTGTATAATAGGTAGTGTGACCCCCCAGTATATACGGTAGTAGGTAGGGTGCCCCCCTGTATATATAGGCACACTGTATAATAGGTAGTGTGCCCCCTCTGTATATACGGTAGTAGGTAGGGTACCCCCTGTATATACGGTAGTAGGTAGGGTACCCCCTGTATATATAGGCACACTGTATAATAGGTAGGGTACCCCTTGTATATATAGGCACACTGTATAATAGGTAGTGTGCCCCCCCTGTATATACGGTAGTAGGTAGTGTGCCCCCTCTGTATATACGGTAGTAGGTAGTGTGCCCCCCTGTATATATAGGCACACTGTATAATAGGTAGGGTGCCCCCCCTGTATATACGGTAGTAGGTAGGGTACCCCCTGTATATATAGGCACACTGTATAATAGGTAGGGTACCCCTTGTATATATAGGCACACTGTATAATAGGTAGGGTGCCCCCCCTGTATATACGGTAGTAGGTAGTGTGCCCCCTCTGTATATACGGTAGTAGGTAGTGTGCCCCCCTGTATATATAGGCACACTGTATAATAGGTAGGGTGCCCCCCCTGTATATACGGTAGTAGGTAGTGTGCCCCCTCTGTATATACGGTAGTAGGTAGTGTGCCCCCCTGTATATATAGGCACACTGTATAATAGGTAGGGTGCCCCCCCTGTATATATACGGTAGTAGGTAGGGTGCCCCCCCTGTATATACGGTAGTAGGTAGTGTGCCCCCTCTGTATATATAGGCACACTGTATAATAGGTAGGGTGCCCTCCCTGTATATACGGTAGTAGGTAGTGTGCCCCCTCTGTATATATAGGCACACTGTATAATAGGTAGTGTGCCCCCTCTGTATATACGGTAGTAGGTAGGGTACCCCCTGTATATACAGTAGTAGGTAGGGTGCCCCCTCTGTATATATAGGCACACTGTATAATAGGTAGTGTGCCCCCTCTGTATATACGGTAGTAGGTAGGGTACCCCCTGTATATACGGTAGTAGGTAGGGTGCCCCCTCTGTATATATAGGCACACTGTATAATAGGTAGGTTGCCCCCTCTGTATATATAGGCACACTGTATAATAGGTAGGTTGCCCCCTCTGTATATACGGTAGTAGGGATGGTGCCCCCTGTATATACGGTAGTAGGTAGGGTACCCCCCAGTATATACGGTAGTAGGTAGGGTACCCCCCAGTATATACGGTAGTAGGTAGTGTGCCCCCTCTGTATATATAGGCACACTGTATAATAGGTAGGGTGCCCCCCTGTATATACGGTAGTAGGTAGTGTGCCCGCTCTGTATATATAGGCACACTGTATAATAGGTAGTGTGCCCCCTGTATAGATGGTGCCCGGTAGGGTGGTGGGCACCGTGGGGCACAGACACCCTCCCCGCCGCCTGTCCATCATACACCGGGAATAACCGTGCAGACATGACAGGTGTTGGCGGCCACCATGGTGCCGTGGCCGGGGAGGACCCATCCGCCGGGCGGGCTGGCAGTGACGCTATGGCACGGTGTAGATGGCACTGATAGGTGGCACCGGGATGAGCAGGCCATGCCGCCCCCGGTAGCCGCACAGCGGCCGCTACTCACCGATCACCTCCTTCAGCTCATAGTCATCCCGGTTGATGGACCATGGCAGGGCGCTGTGGTCCGGCTCTGTCATGGCTCTTGCCTCCGCAGAGGGGGATTATTCCGCGCTGATGACCGGGCTCAGCAGCGATTACTTTCTGTGGATACAGAGGGACAATAATAATCCAAGGGCTCTGTGGAGATGAAGCGGTGACGGTGTTCCCCGGTGGTCGCCGCTCGGTGCTCGCCCCCTCCCCGGTGTCACACTCTCACTTCTTCTTCTGCACTCCTCACATTGCCAAACTTTGCCTTTCCCCTGCCCGGCCTGCCGTGCCCAGGGCCGCATGACGTCACAGCGCGCCGGCGTCCGCCTCACGCCGCCATCTTGAGTGTGGCAGCGCTGACATACTTATTGCTGGAGCTTGTTGTACAGGCAGATCCAATGTAATGTCATTCCCCTTCCTGACCATGCCATATTCCTGTTTTACTACCCAAATAATTTCCTTCATTTAATTTTATTGCTGCTATTATTTTTTATTATCATGTAAAGGCAGATGCTTTGCAGAAGTTGTACTTCTTGGCCCAGTTATGAGGGTCATTACTGGAAAAGGGGTTCTCCAGGGATAAAAAAAAAAAAAAAACATGGCCACTTTCCTCCAGAGACAGCACTGCTCTTGTCTCAGGTGTGGTTTGCAATTAAGCTTCATTCACTTCAATGGAACTAAAGGCCCTATTACATGAAACGATTATCAGCAGTATTCAGCCAATATTAGCTCTAACAGACTATAGTCGTCTTGTGTAATAGAAGACAACGATCAGCCAATATAAACGATGTCAATGTCAGCTGATCGTTGTTTTTAAACATGTTGAAAGACAAACAACTTAGCAAAAAGCTGCTGCCGTCACTCCAAGGAACAGGAATGGCGGCAGCAGACCACCGCCATCTTCTATGGGCTGCCTGGAGATCAACGATAACCCGGGCAGCCCCCCTCAGTTCCCCGCGCCCCTACACCCCAACCCCCACCTCTTACCTGCTTTCTGCCGACGCGTGTAATAGCGCCAGCAGTGAGCCAGGAGCAAGCAAGCGCTTTAGTTGCAAAACCCCTAAAAAACTGGAGACAAGAGCTGTCTCTGAAAGAAAGTGGGCATGTTTTTGCAGCGCCGGATAACCCCTGGGTACTCTGGGGGGGGGGCTTTTTCAGCTATGACCGGGAAGGAGGTGGATGAGGGCAATGACGTCCCCTTACCTCCCCATTTCTAGCGCCATCTCCCGGATCACGTTGCTCCAGTCCTCGCTGCCCGGCCGCTTCCAGGCCTCTGTAGGGGCTTGAGATGTGACGTTTCAAGTCCGCTCAGCCAGTCAGTGGCAGAGGCAGGTTCCCACCACTGACTGGCTGAGCGAACTTGAAACGTCACGTCTCAAGCCCGCGTCAGACACCGGTCAGGGAGCACGGAGCGGCGCGGTCCGGGACACTGCGCTGGAAAAGGGGAGGTAAGGGGACGTCATTGCCCTCATCCAAAGTTTTAACCTACCAGTCTTTATCATGCTTGATAAAGACTGGATAAGTCGAAACGTTGCATTGGTCCTGATGTACCTGGATATGCAACAATAAATCCTTGAACATCACTTCCAGATGCTGTTAGAATTTTTTTTGTAGTAATCCCATTGGGGGACTTTTCCAGGTGATCTCTTGTTGTCTCTTAGCAAACATTGCATTACTGCAGTGCAGTGTAATATGACTGTCAGCATGATATGGCTGTATATAGGCACGTATGTGGCAGACTTGGGGGCCTGCTGCTATGGTAACCCATTGGCATTGGGCATCTAGGCTGTCAAAGGGGTGATGGGCCCTAGAGATTCCTTACATGATGCACTCATGATTTCACCATGGCAGATAAGGCGTTAACCTACCAGAATCTACCTGAGGCTGTGGAAGGGCGGCTGTCATGCCATCCTGTGCAGCTCCTGCGATCCTGCCATGGGAGCCTCATGCGAGACTTTGTTGCCACTCTAAAAAGGTGGTGGCTTAGCGTCCCATTAGTGGCCTCTGTAAAAAGCACATGCAGCTGGTCAGTAAAGGGGTTATGATGCCAGTCCGTGCTGTAGAAAGCCCCAGGAGGAGAGTGTCTGGGTCATAGAAAGGCTATAGCTGAAGGCAGTCAATGAGCTCACTTTCATCCACACTGCTTGTAACAGTTCCGTTGAGAGATCCTATTCATCTCTATGAGAATCATCTGATTCCGGTCATGGGTTGACCCATTTGCAGGGAAAATAGATTATACAGAACTTCCTTAGGGCATCTATGTACCATATGGTGGAACTGAGACCCACAGGGAAGCAACTAAATAGTACAGACCCTCCTTCCTTTGTTTATACTGCCAACATGCTTCCCGTTACAACAATAGTGCCAGAGACATCACACAACAGACACCAATGGTGCTCGATGGACCTCAGTGACACCAATGGTGCCCAATGGACTCCTTTGGCTTAAAGTAGGAGTCTCTCAAGGTTTCTTCATGGTGCACTATTCTTGCTGTAGGATCTAGCAAAACAAGGAGGCCCAGAATAGAGGTCTAATGATACTCAGGACCCTCCCTGGAAGGCATTTTCCACCGAGTGATAACATTACAACTCGAGTCACTGACGTCCCACCCCAGTCACTGACTGACTGAGAGGTCAGTCCATCAGCCGGGTCATGATGTGTCAGCGCCGAAGATCCTAGAGTCCAGCGGGTGTCCTGGGGGCAGTCCTGCCGCTCACTGCAGGCATGTGGAAAGGTACGTTCCTTCTCCTGATCAAATTTTCGCCTGCTGGCTGCCAGATTTTAGAAATGGCCGGACTTTACCTTTAAGGAAAAATATAAGGCTGTACACACTTATCAAAAAAAGCTACATTTTTTTACATGCATGCTCATGCATGTGTGCACAAGCAGCTGTTTTCCCATAGACTTTAATGTAGCACATTATTAGATTAAAAAAAAAATGTGTTTCATAGCTTATGTACTGCCATGTCAAAAGTTTCATAGGTGATAGCTAGCTGATTGACTCCCCACTAATCCTGATAATGAAAGTCAATTGTTCCCTAAATGAATGGAGCGGCAGCGCACATGCTAGGCCAGCGCTTCATTAACTCTCTATAGGGCTTCCTGAGGATCAGGGGTAACTTCTGATCTTGTGATAGCTGCCTTTTCTGGCCACTTTTCCATAAAGCGCACAGCATCTAGTGATCCTATAGACTGCTACTTCCATCTCTGCTGTGGATCTCTGATGAGTGCCCTCCTCGCCTTGTCTGTGAGTTCTGGTGTGCGGCCTCCTGTTGTCAGATTTATATTTGTGACATATTCCTTCCATATTGTTATAATGGATGTAATAGGACTCCATATTCTCTTCAAAGTATATTTTATTTATAGCTCAGCCAGTAACATTCTGAGGTAGATGTTACTTTTTGTTTTCTTTTTTATTTTATTTTGTTTTTAGGAGGCAAAAAAAAAACAAAAAAAAACAACAATTTAACTATTGAGTATTTATTTCTCTGTAAAAAAAATTATGGATTAGAAGTTTCCCAAAGCAGTTTTTTTTTCATATAATAAATAGGAAAGGAATTTCTATTATTTTAAATACATGCTTTGTATTTTAAATCTTTATTTTGAAGAACAAAAAAAGGTACAGCAATAATCTAAGATATCAGTTCAAATAATAAAATGATCAGAATAGAAACAGGTCTAACAAGGTGTAACAACATAATAAACCATAGTGCAAATGACAAGAGTATATGCATGCAAACACGATACATCAGATGCCACCGAACCACCACTCGTCCCCCAAAACATTTACATATTTAAAGAGGAAGCTCCAAGGAACCTCTTAGGTAGGAATGGGGAACCTTTCATCCTCCAGCTGTTGCAAAACTACAATTACCATCATGCCTGGACAGCCAAAGTGAAGGCATGATGAGAATTGTAGTTTTGCAACAGCTGGAGGGCCCAAGGTTACCCATCCCTGTGCCTGAAAGGGGATATACAAATAAAAGGAAAAGAAAATGAAAGAGAAGGAATACCAGGGTATAGAGCCCGGATGAGGAACCTTCATCCCTCCAGCTGTTACAAAACTACAACTTTGGCTGTCCCGGCATGATGGGAATTGCAGTTTTGCAACAGATGGCGGGCCGAAAGTTTCCCATCCCTGGTATAGAGGAAGGGAAGGAGAGAGGGGAAGAAGGAGAAGAAGAGAGAAAAGAGAAAGGGAAAGGAAGAAGAGGATGAGAGGTGGACGACCAGCACACCGGGGGAGGGGGTTCCAGAAAAGCAGGAGACCAAGCTACAATCTGACTCCAGACCAGTGTCTCTAAACTTCACCTCCATTAGGCCATCTAGCCCGGATCTCTCACTAGGGCAGCACACTTTGGCAAGGCCTGAAATGCAAACCAAGCTTGGGTAAATTTACATGCGTTTTTTATTTCTATTTTTTCAAACTTTTTAAACCTTTTTTTTCTACTTATACTTTTAGCCCTTCATTGTAAAATTCACTGCAATACTACTTTTTGCTGTTATAAAACTACAATGCCCATTATGCCTGGACAGCCAAAGCTAAAGCTTTAGCAGCCCGGGCATAATGGGCATTGTAGTTTTGCAACAGCTGGAGGGCCGCAAGTTTGACACCCCTGGTCTTGATGAAGACTCCTTTCTTCTGACCTTGTCTCAGTGATGTTAGCATATAAGTAGATGGGATGTCCAGATGTTGTAGACTTGACAGGATCTAGGGGTCTGTAGATGAAGATGTTTTTTGTCTTCTACCTTCCAGTTCTGGGCCGTGAGATGGATACTGTCAGACGATGCACAGACATTATTATTACAAAGTACTGTACTTCCAAATCCATTGATTTGAAGATACTTTTTTTTTTAACAGAAGTCATTTACAGATCTGTATAAATAAAGTGAGATTTGGATAAACTATCAATAATTTTTGGCCTTGAAGACCCCTTTAAATCATAACAAATGTGAACCAATTTAAGAAACTTTACAAAGTTTTATATTTATTTGTAGAGAACACAAAATAAAACCAACTGTGATTAAAAAGAAAAAAAGAGGGATGACGTTTTAAGCAATGTGATCTGCACAATGCTGAAAAATCTCAGCAGAGAAATTGACATGCATTGTAGACTTAAAGGGCATGTCTCACCTAAATTTTCTTTTACTGATTTGAGTCAGATACTGAAGGCTTTATTCTAATCTGTTTCTCTTTTGTTTCACATTTTGTACATTTTTGTGGGAGCTGCCGTTTTACTTGAGATGTTTTTAACAGCATTTAGTGACATGCTTTACAGCAAACCTCATGGACATAGACGACAATAGATAATAATCTGTCCCCTTAACATAAATGAGAGACATTATTGAGTGTACTCTGTGATCTCTAAAGAGGTCATTCCACAGGGAGCTCCTATTGTCTCCTCTATCTACTGATGTAGATGATAGATAGATAGATAGATAGATAGATAGATAGATAGAGAAATTCCACAGCACTTCACTTGGATAAAGGTGAAAACGTGAGATTTATTGCAAAAACATAACACAGCAATCCATGTGGCGTCACATGGATTGCTGTGTTATGTTTTTGGTCAGTGGTGACCAAGACTCATCTTCTGGCACCCATCCATTTCATTGTGCTGCTTCTTTTCCTTTACAAGATAGATAGATACATTTTCTTTAAATATGAAATAGACAAGGGGTATTCCCATCACCTAAAACAGTGGCACTTTATGAGGGGCTGGCTGCAGTTTACTGCATAGGTGGTCAATAGCACTGCTGGGGAAAGCAATGACATTCTCAGGATTGGTAGTGGTCTTAGAAGTCCGACCCCTACCAGATATAAATGCATTTCTTAATGATAGTAGTAACCTTTTAAACATAGTATTCAATTGTGTTTTATCCAGGGATGTAGCTAAGAATTATGGGGATGAATGTGACTCAAACATATTAGAGTCCGCTCGCTCAGCATTTGAATACCGGTCACTGACAAAGTTGGGTGCTGCATGCTCGAGTGGTGTTTTTTTCCCCCAGATTTAGGGAGGAAAGGAACTATTAAAACAGGATGCAACAAAGTATCTATCCTGTTGCTTCATTATGTCATTTGCTTCTGTTTTAGAAAGTCTGTAATTATTTTGATCATGTCATTAAACGGCACAGAAGAAAACTGCATCACTTTGTTTTCACTGCATTTGGTTTTAGTGGAAATTCACTTAACAATAAAAACAAAACAAAAACAGAAAGAAAAAGAAAGAAAGAAAAAGAAATTCACTTAACAAAAAAAAAACATTACATTTCAACAGGATACCACATATGGAGTGAACAAATCACTAAAAACAGTGGTGTAGCTACCATAAAGGGGGACCACGCCACTGCTATGTGGCCCATGCACTAAGGGGGCTTGCTGGCCCTTTAACTGTTACAGTACTAATACATGGCCTGATGGGGGCCCAATAATAACTGTAACTCGTTTACTGGGCCTTTTATACAGCCCGATAATCATTTAACAAGGGCTGCATTGACATCGTTATCAATGTCCTTGCAGCCCTTGCTTTAAACGGCATGCATTACTGATCCATGGTCCAGGGCTCCTCTTGCGCTCTGCTTCTCCCGGCCTGTCAGCTAAGACAGACCGCTTTGAAGCTGCAACGCACAGGACCTGGGTAGAAGCAGAGTGCAGAAGGAGCCCTGGACCATGGATAGGTAATGTATGCACTTTGCAAATCGTCAGACGCCGGCCGCGCACCGCTATTACACGTAGCGATGCGCGATCGGTGCCCGACAATTATAGGTCCAAACCTATATCAACAATCAGCTGATGGTCCTTGTCATCTGCTGATTGTTGTGTTTATTACACGGAGAGACAATCGGCCGGATAGGGTCAATTCGGCTGATTATCGTTCCATGTAATAGTACCCTTAGTGTTCGTACTCCCAGCTGGGGCTGCTGGGAGACTGAAAGAACACAAGGGGACTGTCCCAGGCCAGGTGTGTATGTGTGTGTGGGGGGTCTGTACAAGATTCATGGGGAACCTAACAGATCATTGCTATGGGGCCCCATGAATCCTAGCTACGCCCGTGCCTAAAGCTGCCACGTGGTATGAGCATAGGAACAGAACATAGCTAAGATAGAAAAAATGGACAACCTGGAACTTTGTTGTGTTAAAAGGTAAAACAAGTCTGCAATATATTCAATGTTTATTAAACAATAAGTACAATGTTTGAATAAGGCAAACTGAAAAACACTATATCAGCAATTATAAACTGAGGAGGATTGAACTAAGGAGGGAAACCATAAGCAATGGACTGGAAGGGAGGGAGGCAGAGGGATATAGACAATGCAAATTATCACATCAGAAACAAGGATAACACCCCGACGCAGCAGGGAAAAGCACATTGCTTAAAATGGAAACATAGTCTACATATTGCAAGAAGAAAATACTATATGTAGCCTGGTGTAAAATATAAAACAAATAGATCAATCTGAATAGCAATACTAAAAAGTGTCTGAGAAAGCTGAACACCCATGTTGTTTGTCCCATACCCAGTGTGGGCCATTTATTGTGGTGGCTACAGCTCTGATAAATACACACGTCCCAGAAAATAACAGAAAGGGGAGAGAGAAAGGTCTATCAAGCAACCATGTTAAAAATGACTAGTTACGTGTTCCCTGATGTGGGTGCACACAGTGCTTTGTACTCATCTGTGCTCGTAAATTGGGTCCAAGTAGCTGCATGTTTATCGGCTCGCTGTTTAGAGTCAGCTACCAACATCCTCTATCCTATAAAGGAAGGCTATCGCAGCAAGCCAGTCTTGGTATTGTAGGAGCCTGTGTGCATTTCCACAATCGGGGAATTACTGAACATGCTGCCATCAAAAGAAACCTCAACAGGGACTTGGAAAGGAGTGGAAGGGAGATGGGGACTCTCTGCAATTTATAGCGACATGAGCAGGGGAGGGAACAGACTTCATAGGGCCCCTGTGCAAAATGTGCCTGGGCCCACATTAGCAAACCACTGCTTCTTAAACTGCTAAGGGGAAGTAAGTATACTGGTATGTATACGCTTGCATGCTCTTGTTTTCCAATCTTTTTTGGCTGCCTGATTGTCCCTGTGTTAGGGCCCTATTACATGGAGCGATAAATGACCCATTCAGGACCATTGGGCCAATTGAGCTGCAGACACCAGTGAACGTGGTAAGGTGAATTAATACTTCGCTAACGATGTCTGTGCAACCCCCTGCTGCGAGACAGTCAGCCCGTCTGATTGATCAGTTAACAACGCTCGTTTACAGTTTATGATCAGGCCGTGTAATAGGACCCTTAGACTGGGTCAGTGTTTCCCAACCTGTTTCACCTCGGGTACCCCTACCAAATAATGTTCTATAAAATACCAAAAAAAATAATAATTCAGTGAGTCACAGGTGACGTCTACTTTGTTTTAAGTCGTCACTTTCCCTTTTCTTCTCCATTTGCCCCAGACCACTATGATGATTTCTTCCAGCTACAATTCATCTCTTCATAATCTTCAAGAAAAACATCTTAGGCTCTGCACTTTTCCTTCAACTTCCCTCCCATTTTTCTACCTATAGGGTCCCATACAGTAGTAATTCAAGCATTCAGACAACTAAAACAAGAAGGTAGTGGGGAAGCATTGAGCAACTCTAGACAGAAGAATAGAATGTGTAAAAAACAAATAAAAGAAGAGAGTATAGCAACAGAAAGAAGGATAGCCACAGAAAGTAAAACTAATCCCAAAATGTTCTTCACCTATATAAACAACAAAAGACTTAAAACCGAGAATGTTGGTCCCCTCAAAAATAATCTGGGTGTAATGGTGGAGGGGGAAGAGGAAAAGGCCAATCTATTAAATACATTTTTCTCTACTGTATTCACAGAGGAGAATCCCATAACAGAGGACATGACTAGGGATAATATAAATCCTCCCATAAATCTCACCTGCCTAACACAACAAGAAGTGGGGAGACGCCTTAAAAACATTAAAATCCATAAGTCACCGGGTCCAGAAGGTATCCATCCTAGAGTTTTGCAAGAATTAAGTACTGTGTTAGACACACCGACATTCCTAATATTTAAAGATTCTATTACGACAGGGATTGTTCCACAGGACTGGCGCATAGCTAATGTGGTACCAATATTCAAGAAGGGGCCAAAGAGCGATCCTGGAAACTACAGGCCCGTAAGTCTAACATCTATAGTAGGTAAAGTATTTGAGGGGTTTGTAAGAGATGCTATACTGGAAAATGATCTTATGACGCAGCACCAGCATGGATTTATGAGGGATCGGTCCTGTCAGACTAATCTGATCGGCTTTTATGAAGAGGTAAGTTATAGACTGGACCTGGGGGAGGCTGTGGATGTTGTGTATCTGGACTTTTCAAAGGCATTCGATACTGTGCTGCATTAAAGGTTGGTCTATAAAATGAGGATGCTGGGACTCGGGGAAAACTTATGCAAATGGGTAAGTAACTGGTTGTGTGATAGAAAACAGAGGATGGTCATTGATGGAGCATATTCAGATTGGGTTTTAGTTACTAGTGGGGTACCACAGGGGTCAGTGTTGGGTCCACTTTTTTTTATATTTTTATTAATGATCTTGTTGAGGGGCTACAGAGTAGAATCTCCATTTTTGCAGATGATACTAAACTGGGTAAAGTAATCAGTACAGAGGAGGATAATATCATATTACAGAGGGATTTGGAGAAGCTAGAGGCTTGGGCGATGAAATGGCAAATGAAGTTTAAGGTGGATAAATGTAAGGTTATGCATTTGGGCCGTAGAAATAATAAGTACAGTTATGTGCTAAATAATAAAACACTGGGTAAAACTACTTACCTGGGGGTATTGGTGGACAGTAAGCTCAACTTTAGTGATCAGTGCCAGGCAGCAGCTGCCAAGGCTAATAAAATAATGGGATGCATCAAAAGAGGTATAGATGCTAAGGATGAGAACATAGTTTTGCCTCTTTATAAATCACTGGTCAGACAACACATGGAATACTGTGTACAGTTTTGGGCACCGGTATATAAGAAGGACACAGCTGAACTGGAGCAGGTGCAGAGGAGGGCAACAAGGTAGAGATGTTGGATTTTTGTTATTGTACATACAGTCCAGAGTCAGAGTGGTAGGTTAGCCCTGGTTGGAACACCAGCAGGACTTATGGTGACATTTTAGTGTTTTTAATGTAGAGCAGTATTTGGGGTGTTGTCTCCCTCATTTTACTACTCCTGTACATTCACTTACTGTATTTATGTGGTACTTTGTATTTATGTCAGTGTTATAATAAAGATTTTTGTGATGTGCTATCATTTTTTGTGCATATGCTTTTTTTCTTTTGAGAGGAGGGCAACAAAGGTCATTAAGGGAATGGGTGGGTTACAGTACCAGGACAGGTTATCAAGCTTGGGGTTATTTACACTAGAAAAAAGACGTCTTAGGGGTGATCTGATCACAATGTACAAATATATGAATGGACAGTACAGAGATCTTTGTAGTGATCTTTTTACTCCTAGGTCTGTAACCATGACAAGGGGGCATCCTCTACGTCTAGAGGAAAGAAGATTTCATCATCAGCATCGACACGGGTTCTTTACTGTACGAGCGGTAAGACTGTGGAACTCTCTGCCACATGATGTTGTCATGGCCGATTCATTAAATAAGTTCAAGGGAGGTCTTGATGCTTTTCTTGATCAATATAATATTACAGGTTATGGGCATTAGATTTCCGGTGATACGTTGATCCAGGGATTGTTCTGGTTGCCATTGGAGTCAGGAGGGAGTTTTCTCCCTGTGGTGGGGCAATTGTTGTCTGCCCCCCTGTTTTTGCCTTCCCTGGATCATCACAGTAGGATTTACCTAGGTTGAACCTGACGGACTCTTGTCTTTTTTCAACCTTATTTACTATGTTACTATGTTTGGTGTCATGCGCAGTAAAGTGATACTAATATAATAAGTGATAGTAATAATATCCCCTTCTGTGACCCCCCCTATAGTATTAATGTCCCCCTGCTTTGCCCCTATATAGTAATAATGTTCCCCTGCTGTACATTCATATAGTAATAATGTCCCCCTGCTGTGCCCCCATATAGTAATAATGTACCCCTGCTGTGCCCCCATATAGTAATAATGTCCTCCTGCTGTGCCCCATATAGTAATAATGACCGCTGCTATGCCCCCACCAACAATATAGTAATGCCTCCTGCTGTGCACCCCCTATACACACATAGTAAATATGCCCCTGCTATGCACCACCCCACATAATAATAATGCCCCCTGCTGTGTGCAGCCCCCCAACCATAGTAATAATCCCCCCTGTTATACTCACCTATTCCAGACATGGAGCAGGTCTCTTCATCTTCTGCCCTCTAGCCTGTAAGCCACGGTGACAGATCCTCCAGCAGGCACGATGACGTCATATTATTGCGCTTGCTGGAGAGATCACGTTCCGGCCTCTTACAGGCTGCAGGCATAAAGTGCCCATGGCCTATGACAATGTATAGAGGACCAGGATGCTGTCAGGTCCTGCTGCTCAATTTTTGATGTTCGGCCCGCTCACCCTGCACTACAGTGAAGCAGGCCGAAAATTAACAATAGTCGAGGTATCCCTACAAGCAGCTTCCAGGGATACTGAAAGGGGAAATGCCGAATCAGCTGCACATGCGGTATGTCCACCACTGGACACAAGTATTCTTAGATGCAGGACTTCATCAAAGAAAGGGTAGGCTACATTCACATATTCCATTTTTTTTGTGGACTGTATATTATGTCTGCAAATTTTAGTCCGCAATCTGCAAAAATGCATCCGTAAGGCTACATTAAAACGATCAGTAGTTTTTCAAGACTGTATATTATGTCTGCAATCCTTGTCCATGATCCACAAAAAATTAGTCTGTAGTGCATCCGTAGTCCGTATTTTTTGTAGATGCGTAAAAATGGGAGGATGATAGTTAAATTAAAGGGAAGCTGTCACCCCCCGTGCCGGGGTGACGCCCGCCCGACCCCCTGGTGGAGCACAATATACTTACCCCTTCCCTAAAGTCCCGGTCCTGGACAAGCTCCCGCCGCAATATTGCCGTCGGAAGCCGTGATGAGTCCGACGCCCATAGAGAATAACTGTAGCAGTCATTCTCTATGAGCGTTGGACTCATTTCTGATGAGTGTGCACGACTTCATACAGCGACATTGCAACGGCGTGAGCGGGTCCAGGTCCGGGACTGGGACTGCGGGAGTGGTAATTATATGGTGCTCCCCGAGGGGGTCGGGCGGGCGTCGGGTGACAGGTTCCCTTTAAGGCAAATATTTATTTTAAAAAACAAGTCTAAGTACGGACTGTAACTGCTGCATGGACAAATTAAGGTCTGTGGGATCCGTATCTTTTGCAGACATGTCCGCAAAAAATACAGATCAACAATCATTTTGACCATTTCCCATTTAAAGGAGAAGTTCGTCAAAAATTTTTATTAGAGTATTGTATTGCCCCCCAAGAGTTATACAAATCACCAATATACACTTATTACGGGAAATGCCCATAAAGTGCTTTTTTCCCTGCACTTACTACTGCATCAAGGCTTCACTTCCTGGATAACATGGTGATGTCACGACCCGACTGCCAGAGCTGTGCAGGCTGTGGCTGCTGGAGAGGATGATGGCAGGGGGATGCTCAGTGTCCCTCCAGTGCCCTGTGTCCCTCAGTGTCCCCCTGCCATCATCCTCTCCAGCAGCCACAGCCCGCACAGCTCTGGGGGTCGGGTCGAAACAGCAGCGGGCAGACAGGATTCAAATATCATTTTTGCTTCATACGAAGCATAAGAAGGTGCTTGGTGCATTGCTATTTGTAAGCTATTCCTGTTGAAATCAACAGGAGGCATTTTGTAGACAGAAATTGATGTTCAAATGAATTGCTGAGAATCTGTATGCAATTCAGCACCAAAACGAGCCATGTGGTTGAGGCCTGAGGCTGGTTTCAGACTGGGGAAAATTTTGGGAAAAACGCCCCCCAAAAAACCCGTCATAGCGCTTTTTATGAGCAACAACGCTGCGGCCAGATGTTACCAGTCAATGGAATTCTATACAATGCCATGGCGTTTTTTGTTGTGTTTTTCACATCTCTGGTGTTCTTATTGGCTCTGTGGTAGTCTTTCTAAAACACAGCATGGTGACGGTTTATCTCCCGTAGAGTTCAATGGAATTTCTTCTGTTTGTCTCAAAAACACCAAAGGCAAAAAGAAAAAAAGTTATTCCCAGTCAAAAACGCCAGAAGAAAAAAAAAAAAAAAAACACACACAAAAGCAAATGCCTAAAACAAATGGCAAGACAATCTGTGGCAGTTTTTCTGGCGTTTTTTGAAGGCCAGAAAAGCGCTACAAAAAAGCTGTGTCTGGGGGCACACTTATTGTGACAGTAAACACTACAGGAACATGCCATCTTAGGGCTGAAGGCCCTATTACAAGGGCTGATCAGGAGGAGCAAGTGAGCGAAGACCTGTCAAGGCAGCGCTCGCTTGCCCCTCCTTCCCCGCTTGCTGTCTGTGCTATTACACACACGGACAGTCAATTTTTCAACATGTTGAAAGACAAGGATAAGCCAACATTGTGCATGATGGCAGATCATTGCCTTTAAAAGTAGCTATTACACCAAACAATTTTCGGCCGTAACGGAAAGAGACTCAAGATTGATTGGTCAGGGCCCTGGAGGGATCTCAGAATAAGCATATAAACCATTCACACATGGTATAACTATATATTGTAGAAATGTGACCTCATATGAAGGTTCTCTAAGGCAATGGCACATTTATAGGTGTCCATAGCCCAAGGGGAAATCAACTTTCAACACTATTGATATGTTTTAGGCTTTGTTCTCACAGTTTTTGGCCTTCATTTTGAGCCATTATTGGATTGGGAGGGAGAGGGAGATATGGATGCGGGGTAATGTTTCAGACACACAAAAAATTTATTATGTAGGTACATCATAGGCAAAAATCTGTCCTCCCATACTAAGAATAGATGAACACTACACACCTGTCTATTTTTACGCCAAGTCTGTTTTAGTATATATATATATATATATATATATATATATATATATGTAGGAGACAAGTGGACCTATATGTGGACCTGAAAAATCACTGAACTTGTGAATAAGGCTTTAAAGCGTAACTGTCATGTTTTTTTTATTGCAGAAATCAGTAGTATAAGCGATTTTAAGAAACTCTGTAATAGGTTTTATCAGCCAAAAAAGCCTCCTTCTGTACTCAAGAAGCAATCTCCCAGCCTCCCCCCCCCCTGACTTCTTATCTGTGCATTATCAGGCAAACACGTCTTCATTACAGAGAAGTCAGTGAAGACGGGCTCTGCTCTCTCCATTCTATCCTTATGGAGGGGGGAGGAGCTGGGGGAGATGAGGGAGCAGGAAGAGGTGACATAAAGGTCAGCTGTTTGTAGACTGTCTGGGCACCTAAAACGCAGGATTCTTGGGTCAGAAAGGTCAGTGCTTATCTATGAACTTACTGAGAGAAGATTGCAGGGTGTTGTGCTGTGCAGGACTGCTCCGTGCTCACTCACTCCTAACAGCCCCTCCCCTCTCCATAGCCACATAATGGAGACAGAAATCCTGCTTCTTCTGAAGTGAGGGGGGAGGCTGGGAGATTGCTTTTTCAGTCCAGAAGGAAACTCTTTTGGTTTATAAAACCTATTACAAAGTTTCTTAAAATCGCTTGAACTGTTGATATTTAATGTTTTAAAAAAAATGACCCTGAAATGACAGTTACTCTAAGTTTTTTTTTTTTTTTTTTTTTTTTTTTCATTTTTGCTTATTGTAAATTTTGCCTCTGGTTCTGACCTCGTACTGCTTTGCTATCCTGATTCTGATCGTGTAATGATTTGCTATTCTGATTCTGATTGTGTACTGATTTGCTATCTTGATTCTGACCTTGTAGTGCTTTGCTATCCTGATTCTGACCTTGTAGTGCTTTGCTATCCTGATTCTGACCTTGTAGTGCTTTGCTATCCTGGTTCTGTTTTTTTGGTCTGTTTTTTTGGATTACACTTTTGTGTTCTAATTTTGACCTTTATGTGCGCCCTGCTGATGTTCACCCAGTCTGTCTGACTTCTCATATATATAGTATTAGCCCCATGCACTTCAGCAGTGTAGCGACTGTACCCCAGCTGGGGGCTGCCAGTTAGTATGGGTCCTCCAAATAGGTAGGAACCAGTAGGGTTGCTCCAGACTAGGGCTCTTTTTATCATTGTATTCTGAGAGCTATAACTTTTTATTTTTTTTATTTTTTATTAAGCTTGTATTTTGCAGGACAAAATGTTGTTTTTGGGGTTCATACTTTTGTGCTAACATTTCTCACACTAGGCATTTTTATAGGTGATTGCGGCCTTGGACTACAATAAATGTCCACAAATAAAACCATTTTCTCCGTAAAAGTGGGTCTGTTTTTTGTTTTAAAAAAAAGAGAGAAATAAAAAAGCTAGGATGACACACAAATATACTATTTTTCTTTTTTAAAAACAAGTTTTATTTCTGATTTCTGTCTTTATTTTCTGATTTCAAATCAACAATAATAATAATAATAATTATTATTATTATTATTTGTATATGTGCACTTGCTGCAGAAATCAACTAGTGTCAAACTGACATCCACTGGTGTCAGAAAGTTATATAGATTTGTAATTTACTTAAATGTAAAAATCTCCAGTCTTCCAGTACTTATCAGCTGCTGCATGTCCTGCAGGAAGTGCTGTATTCTTTCCAGTCTGAGACTGTGCTCCCTGCTGTCACATGTCCGTGACAGGAACTGTCTAGAACAGAAGGAAATCCCCCATCTCCTGCTTTTGACAGTTCCTGACAGATGTGGCAGCAGAGAGCACTGTGTCAAACTGTAAGGAATACACCACTTCTTGCAGGACATACAGCAGCTGATAAGTACTCAAAGACTTGAGACTTTTGAACAGAAGTAAATTACAAAGAGTTCCCCTTTAATGTGCAAAAATATATACATATTCAGCATTGTGTATTTGTACAGACTCAGAGAATATTGTTGGAGTTTTGTACTCCAGCCCCCACCAACCTCCAACTCCCAACACCGTACAATTTTTTTTTTTTTTTAAAGCTATACTGTACAATACACAAACATAAATAGTTAAAAGAAAAAAAAAAAACACAACCAGTCCCACAAAAAACAAGTTCCCATAAAGCCACACAGAAAAAAGTTGACAGATACTTAAAGTACTGTACACCCCTCCCTCTGGTGGCTCCATAGGAATGAATAAAGCTGCCGTACCCTCAGCTATATTTATTACAAAGGAGCCTGGAGATCGGACCCCTGTGCTCTCTTAGTTAGTTTTGCCTGGATAACCTCTTTAAACCAAAAATTTGTGATGTCACGTTAAAGGGGTAATCCCATGTGACAGCTGATGACAGGGTAGGGACCTCCTGCAAGCTCAAGAAAGGGGACCCCACTCTCCAAGTGGCACATGTGCCCCAACACTCCATTCATTTTCTGTGGGAGCTGCCATAGTGAGTAAATGGTGCAGTGGTGAGCACGCACAACCAACTACTCCATGGTAATCGGAAACTGGGGTCCCCATTGTTGAGGAAAGGCCCCCAAGCAGTTACAACCCCCATGATCAGAGTTATCTTTGCTGCTATACAGCAGTATTATTACTAGCCGCGAAGGCTACATTTTCCTGTTTGCCTCAGTATGAATTAAAGGGGTTATCCAGCGCTGCAAATACATGGCCACTTTCCCCCTCTCTTGTCTCCAGGTCAGGTGTGGTTTGCAATTAAGCTCCATTTACTTCAATGGAATTGAGTTTGAAACCCCACCCAATCTGGAGACAAGAGAGGGGGGAAAAGTGGCCATGTTTTTGTAGCACTGGATAACCCCTTTAAAGCCTTCGGCTGTATGGGCATGCTGGGAGTTGTAGTTTTGTGCCATCTTGAGAGCCATAGGTTGGGGAAAGCTTGACTACAGTCATCAGTGACATGGCAAAAACTGCAAATTGCCATGGTTTTTCAGAGCTTTACCTGTGGAACTGCAACTATCCATGGTAAAACAACATGCGTTTTTTTTCTGCAACAATTGCATGTGTGAATAGAGCCTCTTCTTGTTCCCTCTAGTGTCAGACTGGACAACATCAGCCCCTCCTATTTCACCCTCCCGGCTGCCATTACTATCAGTAGCAAGCAATAAACACAGCTGACACAATAAATAATAAGCTTTTAATAATAAGCTTCCCTTTAAAACAAAATCCTCAGGTGACGTTCCACTACTGCCCTTCCCAAGATGGCCGCCAAATCAGGCAGGGCGTGATACAGGGTACGTGACGTAATTACGACGCCGAGCCCAGAGCCCGCCTACCCGGATAATTGATTGGTGGATTTGATTCCTGCGGAACAGTATTGGCTTTCGGATCTGCCGATCTGTGGCGGAGGAGGGTGGCGTAAATACAGCACATGCGCCGTGCTATAGCTCGGGCACGGAGTAGCCATTATCCTTACTGGACAAATAAAGCGATGAGCTGCGCATGTCCGTGTAGTGCTTCGCTTCTATAGTGCACGCAGAGAGGGGGACGGTCGCCCCCTGTGGCAGCATGTATTACTGCACAGGTAATTAGTGTGAAAAGGGGTCAGTGTGACGTTACACAGAGACACTGGCAGGTTACAGTGGGGAATTGTCGTGTTATATATGAACATTGGACATGAGGTCATAATTGTGCATTGTGACGTCACAGTAGAGCATTGTGAGGTGGTGTGGCACTGAAAGGTCAAAGTGCAACTGTGGGGAAACAATACGTCATTGTTAGGTGAAAATAAAGAATTATAGGTCACAATGGAACAAGGTGATGTTACAATCGGCATAGAGAGGTCACAATGTGACATTAAAAAGTGTTGCACTATAAGGAAACAATTGGACATTGTTAAAGGGGTACTCCAGCAAAATTCTTTTTCTTTCAAATCAACTGTTTTCAGAAAGTTATACAGATTTGTAATTTACTTCTATTTAAATTATCTATTAATTATTCTATTATCCAGTGCTACAAAAACATGGCCACTTTCTTTCACAGACAGCACGACTCTTGTCTCCAGTTCAGGTGCGGTTTGCAATTAAGCTCCGTTCACTTCAATGGAGCTGAGCAGCAAATCCCTGCCCAAGCTGGAGACAAGAGTGCGGCTGTCTCTGGAAGAAAGTGGCCATGTTTTTGCAGCGCTGGATAACCCCTTTAAAAATCTCCAGTTTTCCAATACTTATCAGCTGCTGGATGTCCTGCAGGAAGTGGTGTATTCTCTCTACTGTGACACAGTGCTCTCTGCTGCCACCTCTGTCCATGTCTGGAACTGTCCAGAGCAGCAGCAAATCCCCATAGAAAATATCTCCTGCTCTGAAACAAGTTGATTTGAAAGAAAAATATTTTGGCCGGAGTACCCCTTTTTAAAGGGGTTATCCAGCATGGGGACACTTTCTGGGGGGGACCGGGGAGGAGGTGGCTGAAATAAAAGACGTCCACTCACCTCCCCGGTTCCAGCGGCGGGTCACTCATCGCGGCGCTCCTTCACTGAGTGGCAAAGCGGCCCTGAGAGGTAGCGTCTCGGGCAGCGTCAGACACCAGGAAGCGGCCGGGGACCGGAGCGCCGCAATGAGTGACCCCCCCGCTGGAACCGGGGAGGTGAGTGGACGTCTTTTATTTCAGCCACCTCCTCCCCGGTCCCCCCCACTGGATAACCCCTTTAAGTAACAATGAGATGTCACAGCGGGGAACTGTAGTCAAACTGAGGCATTGTGACACAATTGGACACAGGGAGGCAATAACTGGACTTTTGGGTGCAACAATGGGGCGGTGATAGGCCAGTGTGGCACTGTGAAAAAACAATGGGCATTGTGGGGTAACAATGGGGCATTGGAATGTCACGATGAAGATCACTGATGTCACAATAAGGCCCTGTGAGGTCAGAGTTCAGTATTGTGAGGTCAACATGGAGCCCTGTAAGGTCACAGTAGGGCATTGTAAGGGCATAGTGGGGCACTGGGATGTCACAGTAGGGTCTTGTTTTGAAGCACTGTGCTATTGTGTTGTAGCATAGGGGCATTATTAGGTAAGAATGGGTCATAGTGATTTGACAATGGGGTTTGTGAGATTACAGTGGGGCATTGTGGGGTAAAAGTGGAGCACTGCAGTGTTACAATGAGCAATCGGTGGTCCCGGTGGGGAATGGCAGGATAATAATGGGGCGTTGTGATGTTACAGTGGGGCATTCTAATGTCACAATGGTGAAGTCATACAGGGGTCGGGTGTACAACCCCTTAAATCACATTCTTTGTAAAGAATAACACCTATCTTTATAGATTACATAATGGATTCAAGAAGCAAGCAGGGGATCACTAGTTGTAGAATAGATTCTGGAAAATAATATTTTTTATTTCATAAAACTTACAAAACACATGTTACATTTGACATCTTACAATGCACTTTGTCATACATGAATACTTGAGTACAATATGTGCAATTTTGAGAACGATCCCATTTATAATTCTTAAGATAATTCACTGCCATGTTTTGACCAATACAATGTAGCAGAAAAGAGCACATGAAAAAGATTCTTCTGACACCATTAGATTGCTTATAATGTTCTGCATTGACCAGTTCAACCAACACTCTGCTAATACAGTCCGGCTGAGGCAGGTTGTGTTAGTAGATCAACCAGGGAAGCCTTCAGATGACCTCTGCCTGCCCGTCAGGTTGCATGGGTGCCGATCGGACACCCAACAGACACAGAACCTATTATTTAAACCCCCCCACCCATAGAATACACAGGAATGTTCAGCTATGCCGAATGTTCAGCAGAGAGTTATTGAAGGTGTATGACCACCTTAATGCAGACAGCAGAAAGTCCATCTGATGGATTTATCTTATCCTTCTCTGAGTAGCAGCTAAATAGTAAGACATTTTTAATGAAGACTAGAAATATGCCTCATTGTGCATTCAGGAAACTATAAAAATGTCAGTGCAAAGGTGTCTGTAACCTTTAGGTTGCACTCTGTATTATACCTCTATAAAGCCCCCTACCACCTGGAAACAGTAACAACTGTAAAGGGAGACATCTTTAAAGCACTTACACTAGTTTTTTTTATTCATTATATCACCTGGTCAGCGATGGCATGGAGATCCCCGCGGCGTGGCCAATTTTTTAATTTCCACCCAGTTCCTGCCATCTGTGCTAGTACACTTCATATGCAAACAGGGCTGCTCTATGCACTGGAGGCAGGCCAAGCGCCCCCAGTGTACCGATATCCTCCCCCCCTTCGCTGATGCGGCCAGGCATGATTCTGAAGGAGGTGGGTCACAGAGGGAAGGGGATATTGATACACAGGGGGCACTGGACCTGTCTCCAGTGCATAGTGCAGACCTATCTGCATATGAAGAAAGTGACGCAGAAGGTAGGAACCAGGTGGTGATTTGAAAAATTAACTGCGCCACTGAGATCTCTGTGCCGACACCAACAAGGTCATGTGAAAAAAATAAATAATAATTTTTTATATACAGTGGTACCTTGGTTTAATAGTAACTTGGTTTAAGAGTGTTTTGGTTTAAGAGCTCACAGTTTTTCAAAATTGTGACTTGGTTTAAGAGCTCCATGTTCTGGGTGGGAGCGCGAGTGGAGGAGGGGCATGGTCTGCATAGCGGGGTCTACAGCACTGTACTCTGACCCAGAAAGTCTCCCTCACCTTCCAAATCATAGCAGATCCACTTCAGGCTGTGGCTTACATCAGGGGACAGGACTGTGGAGGTAATCTCTTCATAGCTGTATCCCCTCTCTCCCCGGACAGAGAGTGCTGCATGTATGTACCCACATCTGCCCTGCTCATTCCTTCATGCTCCCTGCAGTCTCTGTCAGCCCTTGTGTTTTCCATCCTCTCCATTACTGTACAGTAGTTTATGATATCACAGATTCTGCTGTTTCTTAATCTTTGTTTCATCTGTTATTACATGTAATTCAGAAAAACAAATCATTTTTGGGGTGTGGAACCAATTGTCTGCACTTCTATGATTTCTTATGGGAAAATTTGCTTTGGTTTAAGAGCAGATTTGGATTACAAGTACGGTCCCGGAACGAATTATGCTTGTAATCCAAGGCACCACTATATGTGTGTGTGTAAGTGGTACATTTGCTTTAAATTACATATACATTTAGAAGCCAGTGTATGAAAAATTGAGTATCAATTACGGGAAACAGATGCACATTTCCACCACCCCAAGAGAGCAAGCAGTATATAGTAATGGTTTCCCCGTTATGTAAATGAGAAATCTCTGTATTCTCTGATTATTAGTGGCAGTCTATGAGATCCAGAGCTGCACACTTTTGTCTCATTTCAAACAATCTAGAACTTTATTTCCTGTTAGTGATTTTTGGTCCTTGAAGAGACGTTATTTTAAAGGCACATATGGTTTGTATATAAGGTAATCTCACATATAAATGTAGTTGGATGATTCAAACCAGATACCATGTTAGAAGCGGTAACAATAAATCCACCGTCACCGTCATTTCGTAAGGGCCTTGGCGAGTCTGTCCCAGAACCAGCCCTTGATGTGAGGGTTTGTATAGTCGCATACAGTAATAAAACGAAGGATGCTGGGAAATGGCCTCTTCATGGGCTTGTACTTTATTGGGATCAGCCTTCTCTCACGAGCACCTGCACAGAGGATGGAGATACAACAATGATAAGAAACTTTCACTATTGTGTATGTGTCACCACGTCCATTATTCCAGAAAGGAATAAGAATTTCTCATCTAAATGTCATGTTACATATAAGTGACATACTGGCATAATGTGCGGTGTATGGAATATGAAAAAGTTTATGAGATGTCGAAACTTCCCATCTGCATTGGGGATTTTGTTAGGAGCTTCTGTCATAGATCCTGTCGGCAATGCCAGACAAGATTGTGCAACTTCATATGCTAGTTTGTCCAATAAAATACCAACCACTAACGCTGGCCTGGAACTAGCTCTTTTGTAACTCCTGTATTACATTTTACATTTAGGCTGGCTTCATGCTGCCCTAAAATCATAGAAAAATACCAACAAAAACACCAGTGGCCAGATGTTAGCTGGAAGTCAATAAAGGTTTATCATATGCCTTACACACATGGCGCACCTCACCTGCTCCCCCTCCCCTAAAAAACAAACAAACCCAAAAACAAACACGCAGCATGCTGAGGGTGTAACTTTGTGGTGTTTTTCTCCCATAGAAATCAATGGAAGTGCTTATCTCCACTAGAAAACGCCATAGCTTATGCGTTTCTTTAGTGGTGTTTTGGGGGTCAAAAAATGTAATAGTCACGCTTCCATGGGTTCAAGTTAACCCCTGTGGGACAGAGTGTGCTCAGCGGGGTGGGGGCCCAAGGGGTCAAAGGAAGTGCTTATCTCCATTAGAAAACACCATAGCTTATGTGTATGGCATTTCTTTAATGGTGTTTTTGGGGCCAAAAAAACATAACACCCTGGGGACCGGACTGTAAATTCTTCCACCCTCTATGTCCGACCCATTGATGTCATAAAACAAAGCATACCTGGTCCAAGGCTGAGGGCAAATTTGGTCTGAAAATCACATTCAGGGCTGTCCAGGTAATCGTCAGATATAACAACCACCATCTTCCTACACCTGTAAAATAAGAATATTCTGGTCAGAGTTCAGGTACTTCCTATGAGAGGGGAATCTAGACTGTAAGCAAAGTTCTGTCTCGGCTATGATCCCGAAGAGTACTACTAAACCTACCTATTTTCTATCAGCTCACTTGTTATAGACCACAGGCATGTTCCTGGCAGAACGTCCCTATCAAACACGCACAGCTTCAGTCTATGCTCAGTCTGCTCCAATCTGCTGATCATCTCCTGCACAAACTTAATATCCTGGGGACAGTAGCAGATGAAGGCATCAAAATTTTCTGGTATTTGTGCTGCAGAATAAGAAAATCGCACATGTAAGATGGTGTCATAATAATAAGGACAGTTACAAAAAAACATATGGAAGTGCTGCTCCTAACAGGTTTCTAGTGTTAATCACTGGATAATAAAAAGTTCAAAAACTTACATTTTGGGGGAGATTTATGAAATATTATGTAAAGTGAAACTGGCTCAGTTGCCCCTAGCAACCAACCAGATTCCACCTTTCATTCCTCACAGACTCTTTGGAAAATGAAAGGTGGAATCTGATTGGTTGCTAGGGGCAACTGAGCCAGTTTCACTTTACACCATGTTTAATAAATCTCCCACTTTGTGTTTCAGCTGCCTAACATTACTAAGATCTCTTACATTTCTAGGCTATGTTCACATAATATTTACCTTTCTGTTTATTATTTTTTTAAATTACGTCAGTCGTTTTGCATTTTGGACGCCCGTCAGTGCCATGACGGCTGTTGGTACATTATTCTAGTTCAGGTGGACTGATTGGCCTTTGGGTGTCTCTTTATCTGAAAAGTCGTTTGAATTTAATAAAGACAGTGAAAAAAGAATAACTGTGTGAACAACTAAAAAAATGAATGAAAGCAACCGCTGTTATGGTGGTTTTACACGGAGCGATAATTTGCCCGATCGCACGATTAACAATTTTGAATGAACAATGTTTTTTTTATAACGATCAGCGTTTAGACGGAACGATACATCGTACGGAAAAATCGTTATGCGATCGCTTAAGCCTATCTCACACATAGGTGAAATCGTTGAAAGAAGGTTTACACAGAATGATCTGCAAATTTTTTGCGAACGATCAATGGCGATTTGAGAACATGTTGAAAGATCAAAATGAACGATTTCTCGCTCGTCGCTTGATCGTTTGCTGAGTTTACACGTACGATTACCGTTCCAATTCGATCGTTATTGTGCAAATTCGAACGATAAATCGTTCCGTGCAAAACCACCATTAGTTTTCAATTGTAGAAAACCTGTCCCAGCCATGTCCTGCCAAGACCATTAGAAGGGATTGCTCCAAGACTTTTGTTGTGTTACAAAGATGTCCAAAGTTTAGATCGGGGTCGGGATCTGCTGAGACTCGAATTCATCAAAAGGACAGGCAAGTAGATTTCCATTATATGTTTATGAGGCTGCTGGACTAAGATGATTGACAGCTGGGAAGTGAAGTGCACCTCCACATATTATTCCCCACTCATTTTCCTGATTAGTTGGACCGTTAAGACCCCGACCAATTGATCCTGTGTTACAATGTATTTTTAAGACAGGTACGCTTTAAGCTTTATTGACATGAAACTGTAGAAATGTCCTTTAAGCAGTCACAAACCTGAGCTATCCACTCCCCCACTGCTGTCCACAGTAGCAACTTGTAAGGGTGGTGGCACACTCTGCTGTTTCTTTAAATATTTCTTACAGTCCGAGTCTGGAGGAGATAATAGTATCAAGAGTTAATAATGGAGAATAAACATAAAAGAATACATCAAGTACAGCTGTATTTCCACGTGTCCGAACAACACCCCTTGTGTTCTTCAATGTCCATCTCATGGTATATTGCTGCAGTGGGAATATGCTGCCATATTACTTTGGCCTTAGACAATAGGATATCAGTGAATTTTATAACGCAATATTCAAACACGATGGAAACTCTCTGAAGATATGCTATCATTTTATGACATGGCTGCATCACACTTGAATGGCTGCACTTTACCTCCTGTTTCTCTCCCTATACCCCATAGATTGTGAGCCCTCGCGGGCAGGGTCCTCTTCCCTCATGTACCAGTCTGTCTTTTGCCTTCATGTAATGTTTTCTGATCTTGTATTGTTCCTGCCTGTTGCCTATCTATTGTATAGCGCTCTGGAACTAAGGGCGCTTTATAAATAAATAATAATAATAAAAATAATAATGGGTCTAAAGGCCTTATTACATGGAGCGATATTTGGTTGAATCATGGTGAGTTTACACAGATAGATTTATCTGACAGATCTTTGAAGCCAAAGCCAGGAACAGACTATAAACAGGAAACAGGTCATAAAGGAAAGACTGGGATCCATCCCCTTTTCAAATCCATTCCTGGCTTTGGCTTCCAATATCTGTCAGATAAATCTTTCTGTGTAAACGCACCCTCAGGCTGATTATCGCTCTGTGTTAATAGAGATAACGATCAGCCAATGAAACAATCAATCATCAGCTGATCGTTTCTTTAGGTTCAGACCTAAAATCATCAGGTGTCGGGTGCGCACCAACAATGTGCGGCCGACGGCTGATGATTATAGCATAAAATAATAAAATACTAACTCACCTTACAATCTAACTCACAATCATCAGCCGAGACAAGCCACCAGTCAACCTATCACTGGCCGGAGCTGAAGGCAGAGCTGCAGACACCAGGGAACGTGGTAAGGTAAGTTTATACTTTATTATTTTACACTAAATGAAAGGGCTGCACAGATATCACTAACAATGTCCATGCAGCCTTTGCTGCCCGATAGTCGGCCTGTATAATAGCTCAGTAAACAAGCGACGATCTAGCAGATCGGTGGTCGTTTACAGTTTATTATTAGGCCGTGTAATAGGACCCCAACCTAATTGATCCTGATAATAAAGGAGACACCGTGCCAGTTAATGGCTGCAGCCCAACAGTCTCTCCCTTGCCAGCTGGCTAGGGGAACTGCAGCACGACTACATTCATATTAATAGGGTCAATTACAAATCCCTGCATAACCAGGTAGCCAGAATGCCCACTGGGCAGGGAACGGAGCACAGGGCTGCATTGACTTCCTTTCCCAGCATTGGTGGGGGTCATGGTATATCTTGTTTGCTATGTCCATTTGTACTAATAGAAATGTAATAGACCACAGCTGAGGAATATAAGCCAGACACACTTTGGCACAATCTAGACCAATAGAAGTAAAATGGAAATGCTCCTGGGTAAAGTGCATGAGTGTACTGGGAGCAGAGCCTAAGACATCAATGAATCAGAAATGTAATGTAACCTACCTATTAAAGGTGTAATGTCAGTAAGGATATCATGCCTCTCCATTTTTCTCAGCAGCTCCAGGAGTCGCCCCACCGTTGCCTTTGGACACTTTTTCTCCCAGTCTTCCAGGACGGCAAGAGTTGGGTTGGGGAGTCGTTCAAAATTCCTGATCTCTAAGTAGCCATAGTCCATTTCTTCTGCCAGAAGAGTCCATCCCGCAGCCACCACAGTGTCTGGGTTCAGGTACAGAGACAGTCTGTGCCTGGTATTATAGTTTAATGCCACCATAGGAATTGAGGACATGGCCGCCTCATCCATACTCGACTCACAGGCCATGGTTCTGCAGCGCTACCAGAGACCGATCACTTAGGTCAATCCCGACTCTCAGCACTATTCCTTCACATCGGGCCCAGATTTAGTTGTCTTCTCTCCTTTAACCACATAATACCTGAAATGTTCAATGAAATAATTATTAAATATAATAAATCTAAAAAGGAAATCAGTTTTCTCTCTGGCATGAAATGACAGGATGCCCCATATTACACAAGCCGCGTCACGGATCTGTTGCAACCTAAAGTGGTGGGAAGTCTGTACACCGCGTCTAGCCTGTCACATGTGATTCATGGCCCAGATTTAGGACTTAAAGGGGTTTGAGTCATGAATCAGATGGGTACCACCTACATACATACATACATATATATATATATATATATATATATATATATATATATATATATATTTATTTTTTTTTTTATTTATTTATTTTTTTTTTATTATAAACAAAGCAAATGTGCTGGATTTAGTCAAGTAGATTTTATCCCTGTACTGTTTTTCTCCCCTTTGCATCTGATTACTCAGCCAGTACTAATGGGACAGATCAGGTGACCGCAGCTGAACTAAGCACGAGTGACCCAACTTAGTGGATGGCCAAAGGCAGGTCATAACCAGGGGCAACAGGTTATCAAAACAAAGCAGGTACATGGGGATTAGTGAGCCTATATCTCTCAAATGGTACATTTTAAAGGGATACTCCGGTAAAAAAGGTTTTCAAATCAACTGACGTCAGAAAGTTATACAGATTTGTAATTTACTATTTAAATATCTCAATCTTCCAGTATTTCAGCTGCTGTATGTCCTGCAGGAAGTGTTATATCCTCTCCAGTCTGACACAGTGCTCTCTGCTGCCACCTCTGTCCATGTCAGGAACTGTTTAGAGCAGAATGGGATTTGCTGCTCTTCTGGACAGTTCATGACATAGACAGAGGTGGCAGCAGAGAGCACTGTGTCAGACTGGAAAGAATACACCACTTCCTGCAGGACATTCAGCAGCTGGTAAGTACTGGAAGGGTTGAGAGTTTTTTGAAATAGAAGTAAATTTCAAATCTGTATACTATCTTAGACCGGTTTATTTAAAAAAAAAAAATTCCCAAGAAATGCTTGTGTATTTTAAATATATTTCACTTAACATAATGTATCAGTATAGACCTAGCTTTCTTCGTGACCCTGCCCCTATAATAATTATGAGCTTAGCCATGTCCCCTGCATGTGGGGGTATAATAGGAAGTATGTTACATGTTAAGAAGTATAACGTCTGCTGGGAGCGGCTCCATCTTTGATGCTTGCACATTAATATAAAGGCCACAACGTAACAAGAGTTGGTCATTTAGGAAGTTCCATATCTGTGTCCATATAAACAAAAGCAGAAGTCCCCATCCTCACGCATTATCCGTGTTAGCACGTGTGCCCGTGAATCCTGTTTACTCCATCCTGTAAGCTGCAGCTGAGCATACAGAGCACAGGCCCGCGACACCTCCGCCCGGGGCCGGGTCACACATAGTATTATGGTCAGTAACAGAAGGCAGAAATGCTATGTGTGAACCCCACCTTACCTTAGAATTAACTGCTTAGACACTGGAGCTGTCAACCTGACATTTGCACTACTGCGTGTACACTTCGCATTACTGCTATACACAGACCATATTAACCCTGTAGTAACCGGCCTATTTTACACCTTAGTGACCAAGCAATTTCCTTCGATTTTACATTGCTGTCTTTTTTTTTTCTTTTTTTTTTTTACAGTTTTTCAACACAGATTTTACTTTATAATGGCACCATTTTTAGGATTCATGTAACTTACCAATTAATTTTTATAAAGCTTTTTTTGGGGTATAATAAAAAAAATTATTTTACGCCATTCACGTGTGTAAAATAATTATATTCTCTGAGTCACACAGTTACAGTAATGCTAAATTTATATATTGTTTTGGTTTTTGTAAGTTTTAATTGTTTGTCACAATAAAAACTACAATCCTATTAAAAAAAAAAAAAAAAAAATACAAGAGCCATAGTTTTCATATTTGCCAGGGCTCGATTTTTGCAGGAAAATGGAGGTTTTAAATTTTTGTTATAATTCTTTTTTTACAGCGTTCAACTTGCTGCATAAATAATTTAATAGTTTTATGGCACATGGCCATATCACATATGTATGGGTTTTTTATGTAACAATTCATTTTGCATGGGGGATATATGTAATTTTATTAATTGTGGGGGAGGATAGAGGGATTTTTCTATAACATTTAATTTAACATTTTTTTTAAAACTTTGAACGGATTCAAACTAATCGCCAGATTAGAGATGAGTGAATCTACAGTAGAAGTGAATTGCTTCGTTCCTATCTGTATGCCGCTCATTAGGCCACGGTCTTTTAAAGGAGAAGTCCGGCCAAAATTTATTTTTTATATGTTATTACTTATGGAAAGTTATACAATTTTCTAATGTACATTAATTATGGGAAATGCTCATATACTGCTATTTCCCTTAATTTAGTGTACCAGGAAGTGTTAGAATTCTCTCAGAAGCAGTGACGTCACGACCAACGGTGTAATTCCTATGGAGTGTCCAGCAGGGGGCGCTGTCTATATAGAAGTCAATGAGTACCATTGACTTCTATATATAGTGCGCCCCTGCTGGACACTCCATTGGAATTACAATGGATGTGTGTATGTAATGTAATGTACTGTACTTTGCGATTGAATACATTTATAAAATATTTTGGGGAGCAAGTGTCCTTGCTCCCTAAAGTATCCCATAAATGTAATCAATAAATACATTTGCTGGGCACCGAGCCGGGAGGAAGAGAGGTGCCATCTACCTCCCCGCTCCCTGCTCGGTGCTGGGAACATATACAAAGTACTACTCACCCATTATCTGCAGATAATGGGGGAGTAGTACCTGTGCTATCTTATCGCCTCCCGCGCCGCCGCTCACACAAGTGCCGCCCGCTCCGCCGCTCACATAAGTGCCGCCCGCTCCGCCGCTCAAAGTAGTGCCCCCTCCTCCTACGCTCCCCCTCCTCCTCGAAACACTATGGCCCCGCTGACTCCCCGCCGCCCCTCACACTATCCGGCCGGCCACCGCTCTCTGCTCCTGCAGGCCGGCCGCGTCAGCCCTCACCCACCCCGGCCGGCAGCACGGCGTTCCTGGTGTCCCAGGCCGGTGTGGGTGAGGGCTGATGCGGCCGGCCTGCAGGAGCAGAGAGCGGTGGCCGGCCGGATAGTGTGAGGAGCGGCACGGGCGGCAGGGAGTCAGCGGGGCCATAGTGTTTCGAGGAGGAGGGGGAGCGAAGGAGGAGGGGGCACTACTGTGAGCGGCGGAGCGGGCGGCACTTGTGTGAGCAACGGCGCGGGCGGTGATAAGATAGCACAGGTACTACTCCCCCATTATCTGCAGATAATGGGGGAGTAGTACTTTGTATAAGTGCCCAGCACCGAGCAGGGAGGGGGGAGGTAGATGGCACCTCTCTCCCTCCCTGCTCGGTGCCCAGCAAATGTATTTATTGATTACATTTATGGGATACTTTAGGGAGCAAGGACACTTGCTCCCCAAAGTATTCCATAAATGTATTCAATCGCAAAGTACAGTACATTACATTACATACACACACATCCATTGTAATTCCAATGGAGTGTCCAGCAGGGGTGCACTATATATAGAAGTCAATGGTACTCATTGACATATATAAAGAGCGCCCCCTGCTGGACACTCCATAGGAATTACACCGTTGGTCGTGACGTCACTGCTTCTGAGAGAATTCTAACACTAAATTAAGGGAAATAGCAGTATATGAGCATTGCCCATAATTAATGTACATTAGAAAATTGTATAACTTTCCATAAGTAATAACATATAAAAAATAAATTTTGGCCGGACTTCTCCTTTAAGCCTGCTCAGCTCTGTGCTGCTCCTGCTCGGGTGCTGGGAGAAGATGGATTTAGTAGTTTTTCTCTTAAGTTTCCCAGGACTGTAATCATCTTTTCCCAGCACCTGGGGAGAAGCAGCAGGGAGCGGAGCAGACTTCAAAGCCTGCAGCCCAATAAGCAGAATACAGATAGGAATGCAGCGCTGTGCTTCGTTCCTACTGTAGATTTGCACATCTCTACTCCTGATCACTGACACAATATCAGGGCTCCAGATGGCGACCAAAATGGTCGCCAATGCGACTGACTTTTTGCAAATGGCGCCCAGATTTATTAATCTGGGCGCCATTTGCGACTGGCCCCGGCGGCGGCGCGCTGTCTCTTTAAGATGCGCGGCTGATGCGCGGCTGCCGGGGGTGTCCCGTCCTATCCCCGGCAGCGCGGCGCATCAGTGAGCTGCCTGGGGCCCTGACTTCCGGCACAGGAAGCGCGCGTCAGAGACGCTTCCTGTGTCAGAAGTCACAGCCCCGGCGTACAGGAGCTCACTGATGCGCCGCGCTGCCGGGGATAGGACGGGACACCCCCGGCAGCCGCGCATCAGCCGGGGACAGCGTCCGAAGAAGAAGAGGATCGCCGGGGGAGCGGGTTGTCAGGTGAGTTTGTGTGTTTGTTTTTTTTAAAATATTGCTTAGCATAGAGGAAAGGGGGGGGGGCATCTATAATGGGGGGAGAAGAGGGGCCATCTTCAAGGGGGGGAGAGGGGGCCATCTATAAGGGGGGGAGAAGAGGGGGCATCTATAATGGGGGGGGGAGAGGGGGTATCTATAAGGGGGGGAGAAGAGGGGGCATCTATAATGGGGGGGAGAAGAGGGGGCATCTATAATGGGGGGGGGGGAGAGGGGGTATCTATAATGGGGGGAGAAGAGGGGGCATCTATAATGGGGGGGGGAGAGGGGGCATCTATAAGGTGAGGGGGTATCTATAAGGGGGGGAGAAGAGGGGGCATCTATAATGGGGGGGGGGAGAGGGGGCATCTATAAGGTGAGGGGGTATCTATAAGGGGGGGAGAAGAGGGGGCATCTATAATGGGGGGGGGAGAGGGGGTATCTATAAGGGGGGGAGAAGAGGGGGCATCTATAATGGGGGGGAGAAGAGGGGGCATCTATAATGGGGGGGGGGAGAGGGGGTATCTATAATGGGGGGAGAAGAGGGGGCATCTATAATGGGGGGGGGAGAGGGGGCATCTATAAGGTGAGGGGGTATCTATAAGGGGGGGAGAAGAGGGGGCATCTATAATGGGGGGGGGGAGAGGGGGCATCTATAAGGTGAGGGGGTATCTATAAGGGGGGGAGAAGAGGGGGCATCTATAATGGGGGGGAGAAGAGGGGGTATCTATAATGGGGGGAGAAGAGGGGGCATCTATAATGGGGGGAGAAGAGGGGGTATCTATAATGGGGGGGAGAAGAGGGGGTATCTATAATGGGGGGGAGAAGAGGGGGTATCTATAATGGGGGGGAGAAGAGGGGGTATCTATAATGGGGGGGAGGAGGGGGCATCTATAATGGGGGGGGGAGAGGGGGTATCTATAATGGGGGGAGAAGAGGGGGCATCTATAAGGGGGGGAGAAGAGGGGGTATCTATAAGGGGGGGAGAAGAGGGGGTATCTATAAGGGGGGGAGAAGAGGGGGTATCTATAATGGGGGGGAGGAGGGGGCATCTATAATGGGGGGGAGGAGGGGGCATCTATAATGGGGGGGAGGAGGGGGCATCTATAATGGGGGTAGAGGGGGTCATCTATAAGGGGAGGGGGCCATCTATAAGTGTAGGGCAGACTGGCTGCAGACACTGGGAGATAGATATATGCACAATTATTATTATCAGGGCCCCTCAGGTGTCTGTATTGGAGGGGGTCACTTGCATTAGTCACTAGGTGAGAGATATATCTATCTATATACACATCTTGTGGGGGTCACTATGGCTGCAGTCATAAGTCTAGCTCAGTATGTATAGACTGTTGCAAGCTTTTAAAGGGAACCTGTCACCCCCCGTGACGGGGTGACAGGCTCCCAACCCCCCATTAGAACCCCCTATACTCACCTCATCGCGCCGGGTCCCGCTTCTGAAGATGGTCGGGTCACGGAGATCTCAGCCGCTGCAGCCCGGCGCGCACACTGAGAGATGAGTCCAACGCTCAGAGAATGACGGAGCGCTGGACTCTCCCATCATTCTCTATGAGCGTTGGACTCATCTCTCAGCGCACGCCGGGTTGCAGCGGCTGAGATCTCCGGGACCCGACCATCTTCAGAAGCGGGACCCGGCGCGATGAGGTGAATATAGGGGGCTCTAACGGGGGGTTGGGAGCCTGTCACCCCGGCACGGGGGTCGACAGGTTCCCTTTAAGTTCAAGTTCAGAAGAGTAAGCCTCATTAAAAGGCTAGCCAAGTGAGGCTGAAGTACTGAGTCAGACTGGATATGGTTGTCAGACTGTATGTGGTTGTCAGACTGTATATGGTTGTCAGACTGTATATGGTTGTCAAGTTGCAAGTTTCCATGTTGAACGTTTTCAAACTAAGAAAAGAAAGGATCTAAAGGAGGAGGCTGCTGCCGTGGCCTCTGCACACAGTAAGTCCCATGTAACATAACATTAATTTTACATGGTTTAAAATGTTGGCGACCAAATATTCTATTTGGCGCCTAAATTTTTCAGGTTAGGAGCCAATGGCTCCTAGGTAAATTTTTTAGTCTGGAGCCCTGAATATACTGCACTACTACTGTATATACTATATACTACTGTATGCCTCCAGAATGTGACCATCTTAAACACATGAACTAGCGGTCACTAAGAGGTTAAACCATCGTTGTGTGATCACTAACCCTTTTATACAGAGCGAGATTACAATTCCCATCATGAGTTGACAGGCAATGACTGGGAGCAGGGGCGCTTCTGCCATAAGGCCACTTAAAGGGTTGCCTCAGGCTGCTTTCAGAAGGCGGGAGAGGCAGGGCCGGTGTCAGCGCCCAGTAAACGGGGGCCCAGCCAGCCACTAGGTGCTGTGTTTGGGTCTTTAACTGTGAGTGCTCCTAAGAAGTGCTCACAGTTAACTGATGCAGCACTGTCACTGACAGAACAAGGAGCCATAGTCTCCCCATCCTGCCAATAACTCTTGTCATCCTGCCTCGGGCCACAGGAGACCATTCCCTTCCCCAGCCTGCACAGAGGAGAGATGGATGCTGGAGGACTGCATCACTGCAAATATTTTTCTTTTTTTTTTTTAATTACTACCAGGGGGACTGCTAATTGGGGTATTCATTTAAGGGGGAGGAGGGCAACAACCGCAGGGACTACCTACAAGGGGGATACCTGCAGGGAGATTAGATAGATAGGAGATAGATAGATAGATAGATAGATAGATAGATAGATAGATAGATAGAGAACACTGATCTAAAGAGATAGTATGCAACCACTAAGCTGTCGGGTGGTATGCTGGGAGTTGTAGTTTTGCAGCAGCTGGGGGTGGGGGTGGGGGGCACAGGTTAGGGACAGACTATCCATCACATCCACGTTTCCTGCATTCGGGAAGCAGGCATAGCCCGGTCCATAACCTACCCTCCCCCCCAGTCTCGCCTCTTCCGTCCCTCCGTGCCCCCCGGTCTCACCTCTCCCGTCCGCCCCGGTCTTACCTCTCCCGTCCCTCCCGGTCTTACCTCTCCCGTCCGTCCTCTCCCCGGGTCTGCGCTCCGTCTATAAAAATGAAACTAGTCTGACCGGGACTCGCCCACTGCCAGCACTGCGGGGGGAGGAGAAACTGTGTATATAACTAAATAAGTAATTTAAATAACACCTAAACGGGTTGTCTCTATTCTAATGTGTATTCTAATCCTTGCCGTATGCGGAGAAGCCGGTATGAGATCAGATGGTTCTGATTTGTGGTCCGATGACTTTTGTGTCCGGGTTACACCCCCCTCCTCCCGGTGACATGGACTGCGCCGAGTACCAGGAAGTTCGTGAGAAAGTTTGAGTAATATGTGGGAAATGATGTGCTGGGTGACTGCTGACAGTATACGGAGCTCGGGGGATAACTGACAGTATACGGAGCTCGGGGGATTACTGACAGTATACGGAGCTCGGGGGATTATTGACAGTATACGGAGCTCGGGGGATAACTGACAGTATACGGAGCTCGGGGGATTACTGACAGTATACGGAGCTCAGGTTATCCCCGACAGTATACGGAGCTCGGGGGATAACTGACAGTATACGGAGCTCGGGGGATTACTGACAGTATATGGATTACTGACAGTATACGGAGCTCGGGGGATAACTGACAGTATACGGAGCTCGGGGGATTACTGACAGTATACAGAGCTCGGGTTATTACTGACAGTATATGGAGCTCAGGTTATTCCTGACAGTATACGGAGCTCGGGGGATTACTGACAGTATACGGAGCTCAGGTGACTGCTGACAGTATACGGAGCTCGGGTGACTGCTGACAGTATACGGAGCTCGGGTGACTGCTGACAGTATACGGAGCTCGGGTGACTGCTTGTATGCTAACAGTATACGGAGCGGGGGTGACTGCTGACAGTATAAGGAGCTGGCTGGCTCAGGCTGCTGGCTGTCCGGGCATGCTGGGAGTTGTAGTTTTGTAACAGCTGGAAACGATAGGAAAATGCTCCACAAATTATTACACCGCCATTAGTGGCCATCAATATATTCTTGCCAGGGGTGACAAAAATACCCTGCACTTACCTCCCGGGCTCCAGCACTGGTGCCTGCAGTCCACTGCTCTGGTCCCTAGCCACTTCCTGTCATAGTGATGAGACTTGGGACACAACGCTCCAACCCCATACAGCGGCTATAGCAGTATCCCGCCTCTGCCGCTGACTGGTGGAGCGGGCCTGATAAGTCACATACAACTTATTGTCTCTATATCAGGAAGAAGCTAGGGTCCGGAGCAGTGGACTGCAGGCTCCAGAGCTGGAGCCAGGGAGGTAAGTACAGGTTATTTTTTTCACCCACCACCTCCCTGCCAAATTTGAAAAAATAAAAATGTCCCTGCTTGGACTACTCCTTTAGGCTGGGTTCACACTACGTACTGTATATTTGAGGCTGTATAGCAACCAAAACCAGGAGTGGATTGAAAACACAGAAAGGATCTGTTCACACAATGGTGAAATTGAGTGGATGGCCGTCATTTAATGGCAAATTTTTGCTGTTATTTTAGAACAACGGCTGTTATATTGAAATAATGGCCGTTATTTACTGTTATATGGCGGCCATCCACTCAGTTACAACATTGTGTGAACAGATCCTTTCTGTGTTTTCAATCCACTCCTGGTTTTGGTTGCTATGAGGACCTGACTTGAGGACCAAATACTGCCTGAAATATACGTAGTGTGAACATAGCCTTAAAGAGTATACAGACCAAAGGGTCCAAAGCCAGGAGAACACAATATACAAGCTTGGACATAACCAAATTCACAGACACTGGCCTGTTGTATATACACAGCCCTACACCAGCATTGGCCCCGGAGCCAAAAACCAGGTCAGCCAGTGCTCCAGAAGGTGAGGCTACTGCATCACAGCACTGATCAGAAGAGCGGCAGACACTCGCCATGGGAGCCTGGACAAGCAAGTAAAGATGTTTTTGAGACATCCCAAAATACGTGCCACTATATGTAAGTATTTTGCCCAGAAGTCGTCATTCATAACAATTACACTTGTACAATTAATCTGCGTGAGAACTAAGGTCCCACCTCCAGGACCTGCACCAATCTTGAGATCAAGGCCTAAAGCCTCAAACAGGCCTCGATCTTGAGATACATGCAGGTCCCAGAGGCAGCACCCACATCTAGCAGCCAGTTATAGCATATCCAATGGGTACCCCTTTAACATCAGGGGTAGTTTCATTAAAGGGGTATGTCTACCAGTAATGTATCTATTCCACTGACATCACTGGTTTTTCCTCTCCCCCAGATACATCCTATCTGCGGGAGCCTTTCACATGCAGTGATCTGTGCTCAGCAGACCATATCAAACACACCTTTCCCTTACATGTCACAGTGGAGGGGGAGTCCCGCATTCATCAAGACAACGAATAGTATTTGAGTCTGTGATTTCCAGTATCTGTAGCTATATACATATGCTTAGAGGTATAACAGAAAACTGGAAACACAGGTTAGTGCAGTAGCTCCCAGTGTACAGTCAGCGATGTATACATCAGCCCAGTAACAAGACATCAAAAGTAAAGAATTATTGAGAAAGAAAAGTTTTTGTTCTGGGAAATTTTAGGGGAAAATGCAAATGGGTAGAGTACAGGGTGCGACTGAATGTTTCAATCACTCGCTGTATTCTCCTCTCCCTGATCTGAATCGGAACTACAGAGAGTGCAGGTCGCGCATCGGCCCTAAGCCATTTCAACCAAAACATAATGCACCTTATCTTTTTGTGGATTTGTCCTGGATAACTTTCTCACATGTCGGTGCACGTGCACAAACCAGACAGGTTTTCTATTAATTGTATTATGTTATTTATAATACAGGTACCGTGACATGATCCGTTTTATCACTGAAACCTAAATGGTACAAAAATTCCATGTTAAAGCGACTCTGTATCCACCAATCCAATCGGTTTGATGAGAGTAAATTCTTACCGGTCGTGTCTTTTAAAATGTACCCGGTGCCTTGGTTAGAGCAAAAAAAAAAAAAATTATCTTTTCATCTGCAGCACTGTGTCATACTGGTGTGGCCTTGAGTGTCTGTGCCCCAGGTCTGCGACACCTCTCCTTTCTTCCTTCACCAACCTCTTAATCATTAGGAACACCTGCAGGCCGGATTTCTATTCATCGCTCGTCTAAACTTCACCTGTGTCGCTATGGCACTTGTGCACTGTATAGACAAGTAATAAATAGAAATCCGGCCTGCAGGCGTTCCTAATGATTAGAAGGTTGGGGAGGAAGAAAGGAGAGGCATCGTAGGCCTGGGGCACAGACACTTTAGGCCGCACCAGTATGACACAGTCCTGCGGATGAAAAGAAAATACTTGGACATGTTATGGTGCGTTTACACAGACAGATTTATCTGACAGATCTTTGAAGCCAAAACCAGGCACAGACTATAAACAGGGATCACGTCATAAAGAAAAGACTGGGATTTCTCCTCTTTTTAAATCCGTTCCTGGCTTTGGCTTCCAAAATCTGTCAGATAAATCTTTCTGTGTAACTTGACCCTTAGAGAGACTTGTCACAAGTTCTGATTGGTCGGGATGTAACCAATTAGGAAAACAAGTCAGGAAAGTTGCATTCCTCTCCTAGCCCTGTGTCACATGATGAGACTGCCGCATAATGAAAGTCTATGGGGCACGTCTATTCTCATTGACAGAGCGGGGAGTGAACCGCGTTGTAGCTCAATCTACTGATTGGTCAGAGTCTGAACACAAAAAAAAAAGTTTTTATTGATCAGGGCATTAGTGTGACAGGTACGCTTTGAAAGCCTTTTTCTAGGTTCTGGAAGCACAAACAGATATATATATAAAAAGGTACTGTGTGTCTTCTTGACCCCTAACAGTGTCAGCAGTTTGGAACATGAATTACAGCTGACAGACCATGAAAACAAGAACAGAAAATCATAGCCAAAAAAAAACAAACAAAACACACAAGTGTGAACACAGCTTTGGCCAAACATGCTCATCAGCACCAATGACAATTAAAACAATGTTAAAAGTCTAAAAGTGATTTTATTTTCCCCCCTACATAAGACAAAATGACTTGTAAATGAAACCGCAAAAACAGCATAAACAGAATAAATAATACTTCTGTAAAGAGTGTAACAGTCTATCCAATGGCGATCAGTCTAACATTTTATAGACTATTCCATAAAAGCCCGGATCAAGAAATAGCAGTAACATATGTCTGAACCACTCCCTGGAGAAGATGGAGCAATGTCAGTACATTGGGAGGTAGGTTTGCCCTTTGATCCTTCAGTGCAGTCCTAAAGTCCTCCCATATGAGATAAGCAATAGAGATGAGTGCAACCCAAGCATGTTCGAGTCCAATTGTTCAGCATTTGAATACCAGTGGCTGAAATCCATGTTTCCAGGCAGCCTTAGGGCTTCATCCAACTTTTTCAGCCAGCAGGTTAGAAGACTCTAACTTGCTGTCAAGCTCCTATATTGCTGAGGCTGCTGAGAATGGGGATAGTTTTCTTACATTCATCCTCAGCGCCATTTTATTGAAATCCTGTGTTTTATCTAAATTAGGTGGTTTTAGCACATTGGGGGTGGGACAACAATCCTTGGTGCACCAATCCACCCAGCTGCCCATGGCCAGAGTGACATTACTGCACAATATTCATGAAGAAGGGCAGGCAGGCGGATCTATGCAACAAGGGTAGCAGTACTGCCCCCAATGCACCAAACATTAACAGATTAATAAAAATTTAAATGTTGCAGAGAATGAAAGGGGGAAAAAAAAAACAAAAAAAAAAAAACACCTCTCTTCTTCCCCGATCTCCCTGTCCTATGGAAATAACAGCAGGTTAGAGTCTTCTAACGTGCTATTATTTTAAAGTCTGTCGTTATAACTTTCAAAACTAAATTAAAAAAGTAGATGTGATATAAAGCAAGTTTGCAATTTACATTCAATATATATATATTTTTTTAAGTTATCATGGAAAACATGGCACTTAACCTGTTTTCTGACTCTTTTTCTCAAAGAGTCAGAAAACAGGAAGTCCTGTGTGTCCCAGGTTATCTGAGCGCTCCCAGAGAGTAGGTAGTCACGTGACTCAGACACATTGAGCCATGACTCTCTTTACTGGCTGGAATTCCTGTGTTTAGTCTGTTGTCAGAAAATCTGCCTTCAGGAGACTGGACCTGGATTTCTGGTAAGTTTAGGTTTGTTTTAAAAGCATGATAACAAAAATTTGATTTAGATTCTGAAAGTTATAGACAGGTACACTTTAAGAGAAACTAACAGCAACTAAATAATCTATAAACTACATTGTTGGATACTCCTTGTCCAGTCATCAGCTGGCTACAGCCATAACTTTTCAAGCACTAAAATAGCGTGGCTTATCCGGCTGAAAGGCACATTTGCTTACATAGTGCATGCCTGTTAAACCAGCACTCCAAGGAAGATGCTGTTGCACTTGCCAAAATATAAAGCTTCAAATCAAATAATTTTTTTGTTCAAATGTACAGAAAAAAAAAAAGTTGATTGCAAAACATTCTCAGGGTGTGAAGATAGTGTTCCAGGCATCTTCTATTCATATCTCTGTAATTTTAGAACTACTTCTCTTTTTCATATTCCCGCTATTGATGTCTATATTTAGTGTATTTTTTTTTTATTTTTGGCATATCCCAGTTCCAGTGCAGATCAGAGAGAGAGTACTGCATCGTCCAAGCCACATACTACAATGCATTTATACGTTTTTATTTCGGGAAAAGTAAAAATCTATCCCTCTATTCTTGTGCTGCTTTGGCATGTGTGATGGGCCTTTTCCTCTCCTAGACGATGCTGCACCGCTGTCCTGTTAAAAAAAGAAAAATTGTGAGTACAGTCTATAGATATAAATAAAAAACAATTCTCATAACTGTCGACTTTTTAGAAGTCGATAGAAAATGCTAGAAGATCCATAAGTCTATTCTTTATATGGTTTTACGATATAATCTATCTTATTAGAGATGAGCGAACCTTGAGCTCACCTAGGTCCGTCCGAACCAGATCGGGCAGCATTTGATTATCGGTGAATGAAGAAGTTAGATGCTGCACTAAGGCTGCCTGGATAACATGGATACAGCCATAGGCCATTTCCATGTTTTCCAGGACTTCCTAGGGCTGCATCCAACACTGGTTATCAAATGCCGCACGCTTGGGTTCGGATGAACCAAAGTGTGTGGAGGTTTGGTCATCTCTAAACATCAGCTTTAACATGACATAAGTTTGTTTTGTGAAAGAAAGTTTAGAGTTGTAGTTTTGTGGTCACCAGTCTTGTGCTGACTGTCGGCTAAACCTCCTTTCGATGTTACCGTGTTCTATAGTCTTCAGGCACTATGTGCTCACAATGGTAGGTCATGTTGTTGGAGACATTTCTTTGTATGTTGTTTCAGGAGAGAAGAGTGTAAAATTCTTTCTTTCGCAACGTTAGGTCACCCAAGGGTACTTCCCACATACAAGGAAGCAAAGTAAAAAAGGTTTATACATACAAACCTGCTGATATGTACCTGATGTGCCAGAGCTCCACATTCTAGCCTCGGTCTTATTTTATTACGTGGCACTATTCAGAGAATTTAGATACTAAACAAATATGCAAATCACTCCATTTGGTGCCCTGGGGGCATTCCGCAGGGTGCACGTCGGCCCCTACTTATGCATATTTATCTATCTATAGGTAGGCACGTCTCCCTCCTATGTACAAGTAGGTGTAGAAGTACTGGCAGGACAGTTTACTGAGGTGCCAAGGAATGCCCCCAGTGCACCAAACAGACTTTTTTTTTTTTTTTTTAAACAAACAAAAAAAAACACCAATTTACAGTTGATCAGTGCACAACAGAGTATTGCACCAAAATTTCACAAATCTATAAATACATCAATACATTGAGGCGTAAACAGGTATATAACAGGTCCCCGAGGACCAAACAGACTAATAAGCATATTTGTTTCAGATCTAAGTACTCTAAATCACAACATAGGAAAATAATAAAACAGGCCAGAATCAGCAGCTCTGACTCAACAGGTACATATCAGCAGTTTCCTATATAATGTATAATAAATTTTGCCTACTTACTGGCTTCTGGTTCACATGTCGGCTCCACTCAGGTGCCATGACAATTGGAAATGGATAGGTTTCTCCAAGAGTTACGTTAGCGTGCGCCAGCGCAGCATTGCTCAGTGCCCAGGGTGTGTGGACATCTCCTCCTTTAATCTCCTGCAGTTCTGGAACCCATAATCGAATATATTCACCCTTTTATTAGAAGGGAAAAAAAAGCTTATGCATAAAAGTTATCAAATTCATTTTAACCTATCCAAACACATATAAAGAACTGACTTTCTCATAAGAGGGAAAAAAACGTCTGCATGAACCAAATGTAAGACATATTTAAGCTCCTTTGTGTACTATGAGATATATCATGGGTGATCTTACCATCAGGACCTAATACATAATGCAAATGCACAGACAGCGGTTGGGAAGTACAACGTGCACGAGGACAATATTGTACTCTAAAAAATGAAACATACGTTTACTCAAGAAAGTACAATGATCAGATCAGTATTGAAGCAAAACTGATCTGCACTCATATCCCTCAGGCTGAGGGCTCTGTGCAGAGGAAGGATACTCCCCTGGGACCGCCTGGAAAACATGGATACAGATATGAGCGCAGATCAGTTTTGCTTCGTACGAAGTAAAACAAATCTGGCTCAGTCATCTCTAAGGCTGGGATCACACTGCGTTTTTGCAATCAGTTTGTTTCATCCGTTTTTTGCAAAAACCAATGAAAAACAGATTGCAAAAATGGATGCATTTGTGTGCATCCGTTTTGATTCGTTTTTCCATTGACTTCCATTATAAAAAAAGAAAAAAAAAAAAACGGATCAATACGGATCCGTTTTTTTGATGGACACAAAAACGTTGCTGACACTATTTTTTTGTCCGTTAAATAAAAAACGGATCCGTTAAACGTATGCTGAAAACGCAGTGTGAACCCAGCCTAATCCTCTCCAAAAGACCATGTTTGAGAAGACCACCCCCTGATCCAATCCACCATATATGTTACATAGTAACATATTGCAATTTTCCTTCAAAAGTGCTCCCCATAGATTTTTTGGTTGGTCTTCTCACTTAGCTGCAAGGTAAACACCATTATGTTGGAGATGTATTAAGAAACCTTATAGCTAATGCCTTGTTTATGTTCTTGAATTATAAAGAAAAAAAAATATATAAAAATAAAAAAAAGGTATGTATAAAAAAAAAAAAAAAAAAAAGTGCTCTAAAAACACCCCACACCCCTTACAATCTCCATTCTCCTAAGCACTTACTGGGTTTCCTACCTACACTTGCACATTACATTATACTAGATGATTGGACCATTGTAGAAATAAAGCACTATAGCCCCTTTTAACTTGAATCTTTTTCTCATAGATTGTAAGCTCTTGCGAGCAGGACCCTCACTTTCTATATCTATAATGTCTTACTGTGTCTATACATGCACCCCCAAAAAATGTAAAGTGTTGCGGAGTATGTTGGTGCTATATAAATAAGATTATACCAGTGTGTTACAATTGTATTATTTTATACATTGCCAACTTTGAATGAGACTTTAAAATACTACTACAATGTTGTAGAACAGCGCCACCTGGTCTTACTTTACTATAACAAAACATGACTAATATGACTATATTTCTAGGTCTCTGTGTTTGGTTATTTCACATTACAGGATCTGTAGCCACACACAGTATACTGTATATAAAGTTATGAATTTCAATAAAACTGGGCATAGAAAAAAAAGTAACCAACAAGAATTATCTGGAGAGATTTCATATGCTTGGAGACTTACATGGGCATCATAATCGAGGCCTTGTTTAATCATGTTGAATTTTCTGTTTTCTCTTGGGTCATTCCCGATTCCTGCACTGTACAACCAGTTCCCGTAATTGCTGCAAACATCATAGTCCACCTAGAAACACAGAAATGAGAGATTCTATACCGTTTACAGTCAATGAAATATATAGCTTGCAGTACAATTGTTAAAGGGGTTCTCTGATTAAAACTTACTTGTGCCCTACCCACAGGATAGGGGACAAGTAAGAGATCGCGGGGGTCTGACCTGTGTATCCACAGGCAATCTCCAGATCGCCCCCCAGCTCCTTTGTTTTGAATACGGCAACAGTATGTGACCCGCGACTATTTATTCTCTATGAAGCCTTTCCATCGGCTCCATACAGAATGAATAGACGTGATCCGCGGCTGTTTTAAAAACAAAGGGGTTAGGGGATGATCTGGAGATCGTTGTGGGGTGCGGAGGTCAGACCCCCCCATTGTTCTGTGAAGCTGATTCAGGGATTCCTCCTGAATAACATGGACAGTAAGTAGCCCTCTCCATTATGTGCATGTGCTCAGTAGTCCTGGATAATTTATGAGCACCAGCAAACTCCGCCCAGCAGCTGCTGATTGGCAGTTATCGATCCATGCTGTGTATAGGCAGTAAATTGTCTTAAGGCAGCATAAACCTAGTGACAGATCCTCTTTAACTAAAAAGATTTTTTTTTTTAGCAAATGGGACATATCACAAGTGTCCAAATACATGTGCATGCACTGGACAAGGAGTGCAACACACCTGCACCTCTTTTCAAGCTTTATTATTAAAGTTACATAACACAGATTTTCTTCCAGTGGACTGTAGAGCCCTGACTGGTAACATCTGCACTTGTGTGGTTGAAGTGCCCCACAGATATAAAAAAAAAACAGACCAGGAGCAGAAAGCTGCAGGAGATCAGGGTAGGGGAGTAGAACATCTTTCTTTTTCTTTTACACCTCCCAGCCATGTGTAACTTTTTTTTTTATCTAAAGACAATCCCTTTGAGTTTCTGTCTTTGGTTGCCAGGCCTTTAAAGTGAACCTGAATGCAGTATATAAAGCAAGGAAAGAAGCAAAGTTCTGTGATGTATAGGTTTATATGATTTGGATTTATAAAAAAGCAGAATAAATCCTGATAAGACTCCTAGGAGACTCCACCCACACCGACTGCCTTCTCTATATACACACTAATACAGGGACAGCTGTCAATCACTAAGGGCTCATTCTCACTATCCGTGCCGCGACACGGATCCCCTAGCCGGAGCCCCCACCGCCTCCCGCCACAGAACCCCCCCACCTGGCCGCAGAGATGACAAGGGAGCATGATGTGCTCTCCTGTCATCTATTCTACTACTCACCTACTCCCCGCTCACCGGAAGAGGTCTAGACTATGTTGCCGGGAGAAGGTAGCGTAGTGCAGGCCACTTCTGGTGAAGATGAAGCCGGTCAGCATGGGGAATAGGTGAGTAGGAAATGAGATGACAGGAGAGCACATCATGCACATCATCTCTGCGGCCGGGCGGCGGGGGATCATGCAAATGGCCACATTCACTTCTATGGGCCTTAAAATAGTCTGTGGTTGCGGATCCGCATATCTTGCTGTGGACATTGAGATGGGTGCAGAGTATGGCGCTTTACACAGGTCCCTCATATAATCTTCCTATTGAAACCTGGATCCTTAAAGGGGTTATCCAGCGCTACAAAAACATGGCCAATTTTCCCCCTCTCTTGTCTCCAGTTCAGGTGTGGTTTGCAATTAAGCTCCATTTACTTCAATGGAACAGAGTTCCAAACCCCACCTAAACTGGAGACAAGAGTGGGGAAAAAGTGGCCATGTTTTTGTAGCACTGGATAACCCCTTTAATACGAGTGTCCTTAGCGTACATGTCGCGCACAGAAGAGACACACGTATGCTGCATTTGTCTGTGTGTAACAACTTTTATTCTTGAAGGTGTCTGCATTCAGTGTGGGAAATGACTTAGTTCCCCATCTGAACTGCGGTCTGTAAGATTAAGTTACAGGAAGAAACACCAGCTGGGATTCTATTTCCCCTTTTTGGTAGGCATGGGGTGGCTCAAAGATACAAAAGAAGGGGTTCCGCCTGGTGGAAGTTAAGTGAATGGGGCATCATTATTTAGGACAAGTGTATAGCAGGAGATTTCAGGCATTACCAAAGCATACAACACGTTTCAAAACCAGTATGTGAAGTGATATACTCATACCCCTTATTTAAGATTTGTCCATTAATTCCTGTATCTGTCATTCCCTGGATTCTATAAAAACATATTAGGTTAACAATACATGTGAAAATGCAAAAGAAATGCAAGTGCCTCGATTATATATTCATATTGACTAAACTGAAGAAAACATAGACGAGGTGACATGACTTCCAAACGACAGGTGTACCTGTCAATTGGAAAACTTTTGCCATGCCATAGTGTCAAAAGTTTTGATCAGTCCAGGTCTGAGTGTTCGGACCTGTACCGATCAGGAGAGTGAGTTGGGAGAACACTGCTACACAGCGGTCCACTCCTTGCTCTGTGTCAGGGAAGGTGTCGGGCTCTATAGAGCTCAACACAGAGCAGAGGAAGGACTCACGATCAGTATTGGTCTGAACACGCAGATGCGCACTGATCAAAACTTTTGTCAGGTCTCTATGACATGTTAAAAGTTTTTCAAAATGACAGGTACACTTTAACCATATGAAAATAGCCAATGTGTACATTCCAGACATCCAATTTCAATAACTTTTACCCAGAGATATAAATATAAAATTCACCTTACCAGCAAGTATTCGAACCATTCTGCACCCATTCTCCAGTCAAGTCCCAGATCCTTGGTTAGAAAACTGGCCACATTCTGGCGTCCACGGTTCGACATAAAACCCGTCATGGATAGTTCACGCATATTGGCATCAACAAAAGGAACTCCAGTACGGCCCTCTAAAATAATGATCAGCAACACATACCTGGGTAAGATATCTGGGGAATACTAAACCACTAGCTATACCTGAAAGAAATGAACTATTACTGGTAATACATATTCTTCATATGATAAAAGAGACACTGACCTTTCCAGGCCTCAAACTGTTTTAGATCTTTCTTCCAAGGAACCTCTTTATCTTGAAGACCTATATGAATTGAGATGTAAGTAATTATCATGTGACAACCATAAAGCTGGATTCATACATGGTTTATACACATACATGTAAAATTTTTCACAATTAACTAGGGCCACTGGTAAAAATTACAAAAAAAATATCATTGTTTCTCCAGCCAACTACCAAGAAAATGACAGGCATCCACAGACAGCCGTTTCAGGGTATTTGCCCCTCATCAGTGTGGAGTAGGATTCTGGCTCCTTGAGTGGAGACCTCCCTTGGCTTGGTTTTTACTTCACAGAGGAAGGTCTGGCTAGCTTACTGACATTGAGAAACATGTGATGGTGTCTCTGCAGTATTTTTGCATATTTAATTCCTGGCTAAGTTAAGTTAAGGGTAGCCTCACACTTTTCTTTTTTGTGGCGCTTTTCTGGCCTCCCAAAAAAAGGAACAAAAACACGATGACAGCACGTAGCGTTTTTTCCACACATTTGCATTTGTTCTTGTGTTTTTAACTTTATGTGTGAATAATCTTTTTTGTGGTTTAGGCATTTTTGTGAGCACCAAGATGGCTGAACTTCCTTTTCCTCTGCCATCACATGATATACGTAGTTGCTGAACCAAAAGGGAACAAATGAGATGACCAGAACATGCCTATTGAACTCTATGGAAGAAAAACTGGCATTTTTCTGAGATTTTATGAAGCCAGCCTGAAGGGGAGATTAGATGGGTACAAAACTACAACCCTGCTGTGTTTACCTTTAGTTTTGGTAACAACACTTCTGTATTTTCACTGTCACCTCCTTTAGATCAGATGCAGGAAGAAGTCATCTGCTGTATATGCTATGCCATGTTCATATAAGTTACAACCTCTACTTACAACCACATATTCTTTTTTGCTCTTTTATTACTAAGGGGTAATGACTTCAAAGCACAAAAAAATTATATCCCAAGATTGGATTGTAAGTGGAAAATTTAGCTTTTAACAAGGTCAGCAATACAGGAAACATGGGGAAGATTTATCATTTCCTGCACCAACACTGAGGGGGAATACTTTGCATAAAAATAATTTTGTAATTTTGCACAATTTTTCCACTGATGCAAGGAATGATAAACTGTCTCCATAATGTTTATTGGTCTACCATACCTTTCAAAAAAAAGATCCTCCTTCCGTACTTCAGAGCCACAAAACGGAAGTAGTCTCTCCATAAAAGCTCAAAAATTACCCTATAAAGAGAAATGAAACCAGATGAGTTACTGATAAGAAAGTCTACTGTAAAACAGTGTTAAGCGGTACAATGTCGGTGTGTGTCTAAAAACATGAGAAATATAAGGTTGCTATTCATACTTTTGTGAGGATTTGTTGTTATTTTTTTCTTTTCTTTTTTTTAACATTAGTCCTATTGTTTGGTGGTAAAATGCAAAAAAGTACACAAGTTCAAATGCAGAGCAGGTCAGCCATGTTTTGATGCAGTGTATCCTCGGTTTGCATGGAGAGCTAGAGATGCTCACAACACAAAAATATCCAACCGTGCAGGCATCTTTAGATGGGACGTAACTCTTATTCTAGACAATTTTAAATTTAAAGGGGAGATTTATCAAGCAGTCCTACAGTATGAATGTTCTTGGTTGCCTATAGCAACCAATCTCAGCTCGGCTTTTATTTTACCAGGACTCATGAATAGTTGAAAGCTGAGCTGTAATTGGTTCCTATGGGCAAGACTGCTTGATAAGTCTCTCCCTTTGATATTTTGCAGAGGCATGCCAAAAGACCCCCCCCAATCTCTAAAACAGGCCAGGATAAGTGAGCAGGGGTTGGCCACTTAATAGTAAAACTGCTCAGTGTACAGTATTAGTAGCTGTACTCACTGTATATACAGACAGCAGCCCCCTGTGTACCTCAGAGCTAAAATCAGACTCCCCTCTTCCAGGCGATTCTGTCCATAAGATGGCCAACATGGAGGAGCATCTGAGCATAGTTGCTCTATGAGGTACACAGGGAGCTGCTGTCAGTATATACAATGAGTACCGTTACTAATACTATACACTGAACTATTTTACTATGAAGTGGCCAACCCCTTTGAGGGCTTCATTGCTTGCTGACTTTTCTGTCTCACTGCATGAGACAACCTTCATAGACTTTTAATGGAGATCATATTGTGCAGTGTGATGGAAATGGCAGTGAAGCGCATAACTGGCTTGTTTCAGAGATTCGAGAGGGTCTGAACACCTAAATCTATCAAGTTTTGAAAGAGATCTTTAATCCTATACTACATATCATGAGCAACATGCACAAAGGGAAAATTCATTCCATGCATAAACTTGTGCTGAGGTGATAGATGATAAATAAAGCTCAGCATATAATAAGTAACATGTAATATTATGAAGGCTGATAATTCTCCTTAAAGAAAATGCTGGAGTGACTGGGAAACTATGCATAACAGCTCTCCTCCAGAAGGAAGAAAATTGTATCTCTAGTGACACCTATATGTAGTTACCCTGTATGTTAATATCCTATCAAAAAGGCCCTGAAAAATGACTAGGACCAGCCCATCTGTAGACGCCTATTTCGGAATTTTTCTCCTTCATCAGTACATAGAAGAACACTGGTTGGCCAGATGAGATGCAGTTTATGCAAACTACTTGAAAGTTTGGAGTCTTAGGAAGTGTTTAGTAGACCTATCAAACTGTCTGGGTTCGGCAACGTTCTCCAAACCTGGACGATTGGCATTGGATTCCCCGCAGTTCCAGGGGATGGCACCCTAGGGAGTCCTGGAAAACATGGATACAGCCATCGGATGGGCTCAAAGTCTATAGGGCCATCCTGATCTCATGTGCACAGAGGTGAGAGAGAAGAGTGCACCAGCGCGCCTCTCTACCCACGAGTCTGAACCCTCCACCGCTTAATCTATTCACAGGTCCCTAGGGCATGTCAAAAGTTTCTACTTATTTGCAGGCAGACTTTAAGAAATCTGAGGTGGACGCCCTCTGGACCCAGACCTTGAAAAAAAACTGAGCAGAAGTGGCTATACACATGATCAGCGAATGCTTTATTTCTATCAACATAGGCATTTTCCTCTTTTTCTCTTTGTATTTCCTTAGTAGAACATTTACGCTATGGTTCTCTAACATACGATTATTCACATATCAATACCGCTGAAACAGAAAATAATTATATCAAAAAGTAAACAAAACTGCTTACCAGTATGTACTCTGATTCGCAGTTCGTTCTCTCTCATACTTGCGGATCTGCTCAAATATATATCTGGGGGATATACAGCCCAACGCAAGCCTGAAATACAACAGTGCGTCATAATCTAGAATTTATGTACTTTTTAGACTTTTCAATACTTTTTAGGGGCTTCCGATTCTAATAATGTGTTTCAGCATACACATGGATAGAACCTTACCATGGGGCAAATTTTGTTGAATAATCCATTCCTATCAATCCATTACGAGTATCTTTATAAGAGGCAACAAGATTCTGAAGAAGAAAAAAAAGATGTTAGAATAATGTGAATGTCGCGCCTACTGGGTGGAAAGAAATATCATGGTATCTAAATTAGATTAAAGTATTGTCACACAACTGAATAATACATTATGGTTTGGTTGGCATTACACAACTGTCTTTGAGTGTGATTTGGCTGCATTAGGATGTGAAACACATTATAGGGCTTATCTTCAGGATAGCCTATCAATATCAAATCATTTGGGGGAGAACTCCTACCTTCAGCTGTATAAGGAGGGTGCAGTGCTTGTGGGACTGCCAAATTCTCTTTGTTTGCCGTTTTTCGTACCTGCCTTTTATACGGAGTCCTAAAAAACATTCATATAGCCTATGGCCTATGGCTGTTTCCACATTTTCCAGGCAGCCTTAGGGCTGTATCAAACTTCTTCAGCCACCAGTAAACAAATGCCGCACCCTAAGGTTCGGACGAACCAGAGTGTGCTCACAATTCACTCATCTCTAGTAGAGATCACTGACAACAACTATAGGTGGGGAAAATGGAAACTACAAATACAATGGAGAACAACCTGCACCTAATTTAGTGCAGTACTAGATGGCACTTATGTAGAATGATATATACTTTATACATTCAGTACTGTGCACCTTGCTAGTATATAGTATATTTTTGTATTTCAAATACTAATTGTTTAAAATTGTTAAAGGGGAACCCGTCACTACTCCTATATGTATATAAAGTGGCGGCAACATATGACACAAATTTACTTTGAGCAGAATACCCCTTTAAGTATAACTATAGAATTACACTGATGTTAGATTCCTTTTTTGAACAGACAAGAAGTAGCTGAGTAGTTGTGACAATGAATACTGGTTACTTTTATGCTTGGATAACATAACTTACCGTATCCCAGAAGTAATGCTGCAACCTCTGTAAGGCCTGACTCTCACCACCACTGCAGGGAAACGCCGTTCTTGGGTCTGTTAGAGGATCTGTTAACCATAATATAGCCAAAAATGTATACAATGCCATGATAAATGTCAAATAATTTGTCTCTTATAAAAAGGACCCCAATAAAAGTCATCACAGGGGGACAAAAGACATTTCCAGGAGCTTCACACAAGAGACATAACAGGCTACAGAGACGTTTAGTAACAGGGATTACTAGGTAGGAAACATGTAGCCGAATATGTTACTTCACTTTCACACAAAGGCCACAAATACAGAGCCCGTCCTGACCTGATTTAAAGGGACATCAAACTTATATTTTATGTTGGTTTTTTTTTTCTAAGTCTCAATATCTTTTGCACCAACACTTATTAAACAAAAGTTTTTTTCTATACAGAGATGTCTGACATAATGCTACAACCTTGTTGCTGAAAATCTTCTGCTGTTGGGACAGAGCCCTCCTCCAGGCCTGCTGGAAGAGACTTCAGCTTCTCTGGCATCTGCATTGTTGGTCGTACTTTGCCTTGCGCCTCAACAGCCTTTCTGAACTGGGTATAGACATCTGGTAAACTACAAGAGAAACAAATAAAATGGATTACACATGAATTACTGGCAAGCTCCACTTACTACAGGATCTGTGACAGAGACCTCTGAACAAAACCACAGATGTCAATATATGCTTCCTATGTGTTACTGGTATAGTAATAGGTACTACTAATAGGTTTCTCTATATTAAAGGGGCACTCCGGGTTGGGGGGCTTTCCTGGCTATGGCCAGGGAGGAGGTGGATGAGGCAAACGATGTCCACTTACCTCCCTGGCTCCAGGGCCGGGTCCCGGATTGCGCTGCTCCAGTCTGCGCTGCCCGGACGCTTCCTGGTCTCTGATGCCGGTTTCAGACGTGAAGTTTCAAGCCAGCTCAGTCAGTCAGTGCGCGATCTGGAACCGGGGAGGTAAGTGGACATCGTGGCCTCATCCACCTCCTCCCCGGCCATAGCCAGAGAAGCCCCCAAGCCCGGAGTACCCCTTTAATATATATAATTAAGCTGCTGGGCAATTTTTCTATGAAAATTGCATTAAAAAAAAAGTAGTTATCCAGTGCTACAAAAACATGGCCACTTTCTTCCAGAGACAGCACAGCACTCTTGTCTCCAGTTCTGGTGTGGTTTACAATTAAGTTCCATTCACTTCAATTGAAATAAATTGCAAAACCTGCACCCAAACTGGAGACAAGAGCGGTGCTGTCTCTGGAAGAAAGTGGCCATGTTTTTGTAGTGCTGGGTAATCCCTTTAACCCCAGCAGGGGAGGCGATATACTACATCTTTGAAATAAATTTTTGTCCGTTTTCTAAATGAAATACAATGCTATATACTTGGCAACTAGGTGTCTCACTTACTAGAAAACTGCAGTTGAGGCTCAGTCACTAAGACCATTTGGTCTTTAGTAACAGCAAAAAAAGAGACCAAATGCAGGAAGTGATGTCAGTTGTCCCTCTTCTCTGCATGGACTGATAAATGCCGATTGGCCAGCAGCCATACACTTGTACACTGCTGCAGCTGAGTAAACTATCTGATCTTTTGGCCCAAGACAAATGTCAGCCATAAAAAGGGGCCAGCCCACCAGCTCAGAGTGAAATGCAGAAGCATGATCATCATTATAACAGGTACAATTTTAAGTAAAAATTTGCATTACACTTCAGATGCTGAAAATTTTACCTGGAGATATGTCTGAATGGTAGATCTTCCGGGTGATATAATGTGGACCCCCAGACTGTATGAAATTTGACTCCATGCTGCGTGCAGACTTGTTTCACCGATTTCTCAACATCCAGCTCCTCTTTTGTTGCCTGAAGGAAATTTGTCACAGGTCAGTGTAACTTTAACCTAACCTCGCTGTCATTTTCTCCTCTTTTCATTTACACCGCTTACCGTGCAGGAACACTATTGTTATATTTTAATAGAGCGGACAATTCTGCACACTACAATACGAAATATTAAGAGTAGTTTTGTAATATTTAATTTCTTTTTTTACACTCCTCCTAGGTAACTATAACATGCAATCATTAGAATGCTTATACTGATCAATGATATACCATTGCATATCATTAACCAAACCAGAGGTAAGTATTACACCTCCATTTGTCAGGGAAACTGATCGGGGTTCCAATCAGTTAGTGACAGGTACCGCTCCAGTCACGGACACCCTTAAAGAGGTACTCCGGGCTGGGGTTATTTGTATTGTATGGCCGGGGAGGGGGTGGAAATAGAGGCCGCCGGTCACTTTCCTCCTTGGTTCCAGCGCCAGGTCCCGGATCGCGCTGCTCCATTCTCCCGTCCCGTTGCCGCTTCCTGCTCTGAGCTGCGGCTTGAAACATGACGTCTCAAGGTAGCTTAGCGATCGTAGCGGGGTCCCGCCTTGGCCACTCAATGGCTGAGCTGCCTTGAGACTTGATGTCTCAAGCCGCAGCTCAGAACAGGAAGCGGCAGCGGGACAGGAGACCGGGGCGACGCAATCCGGGTCCCGTCGCTGGAACTGGGGAGGTAAGTGACCGACAGCCTCTATTTCCACCCCTTCCCCGGCCATACAATAAAAATAACCCTACCCGGAGTACCTCTTTAAATGCTGCGATTGCTATAGATCGTGTATTTTAAGGGGTTTAAAACAGACAGCAGCAATCATGCTACTGCCTATCATTATGCTTCACAATGGGACATTAAAACCCTTTCACGCCAGGAATTGTGGACGTGAAAGTTAAAAACATTTTTTTTCCTATGATTTGTAGCCCATTGTTTTTATTCCTTTTTTTATGTTAGTAAATCTGTATTTTTTTTTTTGCAATACTGGGGGGAAATGTTTTAGCACCCGTGCATCACTGACCATACACATATGCTCAGTGCGTGTAGGGGACAGATGAACCAGCGAGGGACAAGCCGGGGAGCTGGCTCTGATGCCATCATTTAACCATATATCGGTCACTTTACCACCATTACGTTCACACTGGTCAAAATAGCAGCATACTTTGTTCTACCTCAGGGTCTGCGTAGGATGGAGAAGCGATAAAATACTGAATGTACCTCTTCTTGTAGCGCCACTGCGGACACCGGGCCAATCTGCTGGATTAGATCCTCAATCACAGTCTCAGGCTGGCCTCTTCTCAGTAGCAGATTGCTGGGGGGATATGATAGTAAAGGGTTAATAGATGTACACAAATGGGGGAGATTTATCAAACATGGTGTAAAGTGAAACTGGCTCAATTGCCCCTAGCAACCAATCAGATTCCACCTTTCATTTTCCAAAGATTCTGTGAGGAATGAAAAGTGGAATCCGATTGGTTGCTAGGGGCAACTGAGCCAGTTTCACTTTACACCATGTTTGATAAATCTCCCCTTAGGCTACATTCACGCTGCGTTTTAGTAATCAGTTTTTTTCATCCGTTTTTTTTTTGTGTGCAAAAAACGGATGAAAAAAACGGAGGCATTTGTGTGCATTCGTTTGATCCGTTTTTACATTGACTTCCATTGTAAAAAAAAACGGATCAAAACGGATCCATATTTTTTGCCGGACACAAAAACGTAGCTGACACTAATTTTGTGTCCGTTAAAAAAAACAAATCCGTTTTGATATGTTTTTTTTTTTCTTTACAATGGAAGTCAATGGAAAAGCAGATCAAAACGGATGCACACAAATGCATCAGTTTTTTGCAAAAAACGATTGCAAAAAACGCAGTGTGAACCTAGCCTTTTATGTCATAAAAGTCTACAATCTCCGTCTTACCTTCCTTTTTTCTTCAGTGTGTTTCTTAAGTCTTTCACACTTTCTAACAGGAACTTTAAGCGATGGGGTCCAGTCTTGGGAAAATTGTAATAATGTGTTCCCAGGTAGTGTCTTGGATCAAAGCAGTAGAGTGGGACAATGTGATCGGCATTCCTGTGAGCCCAGAGCAATACCTACAATGTACACAAAATACCTGTATTATATCCTATATACACAGATGGTGCATAGAGACTTCAATTGCAGGGTTTTCCACCAGTCACAATAAAAAAGACCGAAACCCCCTTTAACATTGCCTGTACATAGCGTTGCTCCTGACAGGTGTTGTATACTTCCACATACAGTTTTGCTGATATCCTGACATTCACCTACAACACACTGACCAAATGCATTCTTACCCCTAAGCAGGTGTATCAACGATGATCAATATAAGAGATTAGCCAGATGAGTCCAGCCTGCGGTGAAATAAAATCCCAAATTTACTGATCAACCTGTAGAACAATACTGTAGAACTCCAATGCGTTGGCCATGACTAAGGGTGCGTGTCACTCTTGAAATGTGTTGGAGTTCTGTGGGGACAGTATGCACTGTGATGGCGACCTACAATAAATTTTGGATTTAATTTCACTGCAGGCTGGACTCTAGTCTACTGGTGATCAACTGCAATCTATGGGGGAAACTGGTAGGAAGTGTTCTGTTTTCCTGCAGCGCCTCCAGATGAAGCATTACTCAGTACTCAATAATATATCTGTGTTATATAAAACAAGAGAGATCCTCCACAGCTAGAGATAGATAGAAACACACACAGCAGATATGCAGCAGATTTGATGCTGTGTTCAGTAATTTAGATCTAATCTGCTGCGTATCGCAGCAGTAAATACGCAGCGTATATGCCGTGTGTGTTTGTACCCTAACCCCCAGCATCCTCCACTCCCCTGATATCACTCCCTATAACCCCCAGCATCCTCCACTCCCCTGATATCACTCACTATAACCCCCAGCATCCTCCACTCCCCTGATATCACTCACTATAACCCCCAGCATCCTCCACTCCCCTGATATCACTCACTATAACCCCCAGCATCCTCCACTCCCCTGATATCACTCACTATAACCCCCAGCATCCTCCACTCCCCTGATATCACTCACTATAACCCCCAGCATCCTCTACTCATGTAGTATCACTCACTATAACCCCCAGCATCCTCTACTCATGTAGTATCACTCACTATAACCCCCAGCATCCTCTACTCATGTAGTATCACTCACTATAACCCCCAGCATCCTCTACTCATGTAGTATCACTCACTATAACCCCCAGCATCCTCTACTCATGTAGTATCACTCACTATAACCCCCAGCATCCTCTACTCATGTAGTATCACTCACTATAACCCCCAGCATCCTCTACTCATGTAGTATCACTCACTATAACCCCCAGCATCCTCTACTCATGTAGTATCACTCACTATAACCCCCAGCATCCTCTACTCATGTAGTATCACTCACTATAACCCCCAGCATCCTCTACTCATGTAGTATCACTCACTATAACCCCCAGCATCCTCTACTCATGTAGTATCACTCACTATAACCCCCAGCATCCTCTACTCATGTAGTATCACTCACTATAACCCCCAGCATCCTCTACTCATGTAGTATCACTCACTATAACCCCCAGCATCCTCTACTCATGTAGTATCACTCACTATAACCCCCAGCATCCTCTACTCATGTAGTATCACTCACTATAACCCCCAGCATCCTCTACTCATGTAGTATCACTCACTATAACCCCCAGCATCCTCTACTCATGTAGTATCACTCACTATAACCCCCAGCATCCTCTACTCATGTAGTATCACTCACTATAACCCCCAGCATCCTCTACTCATGTAGTATCACTCACTATAACCCCCAGCATCCTCTACTCATGTAGTATCACTCACTATAACCCCCAGCATCCTCTACTCATGTAGTATCACTCACTATAACCCCCAGCATCCTCTACTCATGTAGTATCACTCACTATAACCCCCAGCATCCTCTACTCATGTAGTATCACTCACTATAACCCCCAGCATCCTCTACTCATGTAGTATCACTCACTATAACCCCCAGCATCCTCTACTCATGTAGTATCACTCACTATAACCCCCAGCATCCTCTACTCATGTAGTATCACTCACTATAACCCCCAGCATCCTCTACTCATGTAGTATCACTCACTATAACCCCCAGCATCCTCTACTCATGTAGTATCACTCACTATAACCCCCAGCATCCTCTACTCATGTAGTATCACTCACTATAACCCCCAGCATCCTCTACTCATGTAGTATCACTCACTATAACCCCCAGCATCCTCTACTCATGTAGTATCACTCACTATAACCCCCAGCATCCTCTACTCATGTAGTATCACTCACTATAACCCCCAGCATCCTCTACTCATGTAGTATCACTCACTATAACCCCCAGCATCCTCTACTCATGTAGTATCACTCACTATAACCCCCAGCATCCTCTACTCATGTAGTATCACTCACTATAACCCCCAGCATCCTCTACTCATGTAGTATCACTCACTATAACCCCCAGCATCCTCTACTCATGTAGTATCACTCACTATAACCCCCAGCATCCTCTACTCATGTAGTATCACTCACTATAACCCCCAGCATCCTCTACTCATGTAGTATCACTCACTATAACCCCCAGCATCCTCTACTCATGTAGTATCACTCACTATAACCCCCAGCATCCTCTACTCATGTAGTATCACTCACTATAACCCCCAGCATCCTCTACTCATGTAGTATCACTCACTATAACCCCCAGCATCCTCTACTCATGTAGTATCACTCACTATAACCCCCAGCATCCTCTACTCATGTAGTATCACTCACTATAACCCCCAGCATCCTCCACTCCCCTAGAATCACTCACTATAACCCCCAGCATCCTCTACTCATGTAGTATCACTCACTATAACCCCCAGCATCCTCTACTCATGTAGTATCACTCACTATAACCCCCAGCATCCTCTACTCATGTAGTATCACTCACTATAACCCCCAGCATCCTCTACTCATGTAGTATCACTCACTATAACCCCCAACATCCTCCACTCCCCTAGAATCACTCACTATAACCCCCAGCATCCTTCACTCCTCTGCATCCTCTACTCATGTAGTATCACTCACTATAACCCCCAGCATCCTCTACTCATGTAGTATCACTCACTATAACCCCCAGCATCCTCTACTCATGTAGTATCACTCACTATAACCCCCAACATCCTCCACTCCCCTAGAATCACTCACTATAACCCCCAGCATCCTTCACTCCTCTGCATCCTCTACTCATGTAGTATCACTCACTATAACCCCCAACATCCCCCACTCCTCCAGCATCACTGACTATAACCCCCAACATCCCCCACTCCTCTGGCATCACTGACTATAACCCCCAGCATCCCCCACTCCCCTTATATCACTGACTATAACCCCCAGCATCCCCCATTCCCCTTACATCACTGACTATAACCCCCAGCATCCCCCATTCCCCTGGCATTACTGACTATAACCCCCAGCATCCCCCACTCCCCTTACATCACTGACTATAACCCCCAGCATCCCCCACTCCCCTGGCATCACTGACTATAACCCCCAGCATCCCCCACTCCCCTGGCATCACTGACTATAACCCCCAGCATCCCCCCACTCCCCTGGCATTACTGACTATAACCCCCAGCATCTCCACTCCCCGGATATCAGATGCTGCTATATACAGGTGTACCAGCTTCTCACATCACTTTATTATACACAGACTGAACATTATGGAGCTGTCTCCATCTCGGTAACTGCTATGATGATTGCTGTATACAGCTGCAGCTCTCCTCCATGTATTATACACAACTGCACACGTGTAGCCTGACCCCGCCCACTATTACACAACCACAAGCTGCACCAATAGCCGCTCACCGCATTACCAGCCGCACCAATAGCCGCTCACTGTGTGAGGAGCCGCACCAATAGAGCGCCACCTTGTGCGCAGCCGCACTCAGCCACCTCGGTTGTATAACCGGTATTTGTGTAACCGCATATGCTTATTGTATACTCGCGTACCGTGCGCTCCATGTTGTGACCCGTATGTGGCGCAGCCGTGAGTTACCTCGTTATCGTGATAGCGCAGGTCATTCCTCAGCAGGCAGATGACTGTCCTTCCCGCAGCCGCCATGGTCACCACCAGTTCTGGGTTTCACCCGGATTCTACTACTATAAATGACCCGCCCATTGTGGTGACGTAAGGGTCCCGCCCACTAATTCAGTGTGCTGCAGTTCAGACTTGAACCTCTAGGGGTCGATCTAACTCTCTGAAGTGTAATGTATCATTGATGTACCAGTGTTCCCTATTCTGTGGACCTAATAGCTGTTACAGAACTACAATTCCCAGAATGCCCTGGCAGCCTACCTAACTAGGGAACTGTCATTAGGATAGTGTGTCACAGCATTACTGTGCGAGAACTATGGGAGAAAACACTGGCTGCCACACGTGTAGCATACAGTACAGCTCTGACCCAATGCACATTACAAAAATGTGACGTTATTTCTACAAACATTGTAGGGGGAATACTAAAATTCCAGGTCTTTTGGGATTTTTCGTCCGTCATTGCCGACGGGTGTCATAAAGACGTCTGACAGATGATGGACGTCTATAGTGATCATTATAGACGGCATCATTAGCAAATAACGGACGTCTTTTTGATGCCTGTGGTCAAAGACGGCAGAAAAATCCTGTAGTATAAATGTAGCCTTAGGCCATGTTCCCACTCCATTCTGTGACCTGGCCGGCCGGTGTTTGTTATGATCATCACAGCCAGTACTGCTGTATGCGCCTGCATCCCAATTCACCATAGCCGACAATGGAGAGTGTGGCCGGAGCCGCACGCTCCATTGTGTGGCTTGTCAGGCCTGTGCGGCTACTATCTAATGAATAGCGGCCGCACAAAACTTACATGTCAGTTAATCGTGTTTATACTATGCATATACACTCCGGATGGGATTCCCTCTAACTGCAGTGCACATAAGTTTTGAATGAATCAAAGCCGTTGTTGCAAATCGCCAACAACGGCTGTGATTAATTCAAAACTTACGTAGTGCAAACATGGCCTTAGGCTGGGTTCACGCTGTGTTTTTGCAGTCTGTTTAACATATCCGTTATAAAACTGTGGTTGACCACATTTTTGTGTACACTAAAAGTTTTTTATTATTATTATTATTATTATTATTATTGAAGTCAGTGGAAAAACAGATCCAAACAGATGCACACCAATGCATCAGTTTTTATTAATCATTTTTTCCCCCATTAAACAGATACATAAAATGGACAGCAAAAACACAGTGTGAACCCCTTATCCAGTGCTACAAAACATGGCCACTTCCTTCCAGAGACAATACTGCTCTTGCCTCCAGTTCAGGTGTGGTTTGCAATTAAAGGGGTTATCCAGCGCTACAAAAACATGGCCACTTTTACCCCTGCTGTTGTCCAGGTCAGGTGCAGTTTGCAATTAAGCTCCATTTACTTCAATGGAACTGAGTTTCAAAACCCCACCCAATCTGGAGACAACAGTAGGGGGAAAGTGGCCATGTTTTTGTAGTGCTGGATAACCCCTTTAAGCTCCATTCACTTCAATGGAACTGAGTTTCAAAACCCCACCCAAACTAGAGACAAAGGGTCCTATTCCACGGGCCAAGGAGGGCCCGATCAACGATGTAAACGAGCGTCGATCTGCTATTCCACGGCCCGATGATCGTTGAGCGAGGGCTGCAAGGACATCGTTACCGATGTCCTTGCAGCCCTTGCAGCATCATACATTACCTGGCTGCAGGGCTTGTCCTCCGCTCCGTCTCCTCCCCGGGTCCCCCGCGCTCTATCTTCTGAATGGCCGGTCAGCTGACAGACCACACTCAGCCAATCACAGGCCGCGGCGGTCCCGACCTGTGATTGGCTGAGCCCTCCGTCAGCTGACCGGCCATTCAGAAGATAGAGCGCGCGGGACCCGGGGATGAAGACAGCGCAGAGAAGAAACCCTGCAGCCAGGTAATGTATGATGATGCTGCTGCTGTTTCTTCTCAAATCGTCGGTCGCCCGCCGCGCACCGCTATTCAACCGTAGCGATGCGCGGTGGGGGAACGATGATTTTAGGTCTGGCCCTAAATGAACGATCAGCCGATGACACGATCATCGGCTGATCGTTCTCTCTATTTCACCGAACGATAATCGGCCGAATCGGGCCAAATTGGCCCGATCCGGCCGATTATCGTTACTGTGGAATAGGGCCCAAAAGAGGTGTTGTCTCTAGAAGAAAGTGGCCATGTTTTTGTAGCACTGGATAACCCCTTTAACCCCTTGAGGACAAAGCCAATTTTCATTTTTGCACTTTTGCTTTTACCTCTTTATGTTTATAAGGCCATAGCGTGTGCATTTTATCACCTACAGACCCACATGAGCCCTTATTTTTCATGACACCAATTGTACTTTGCAACAGTAAACTTAATTTTTGCATAAAATATGCTATGAAACCAGAAAAGAAAAATAATTTGCGCTGTCAAATAGAAAAAAAAAAAAAGGATTTTTTTTTATTTCAGGCAGTTTCATGTTTACGCCGTTTGCCCTATGGTAAAACTGACTTGTTATATATGTTCCTCAAGTCAGTACGATTACAACGATATGTAACTTGTATAACTTTTATTTTATATTACGGCTTTTAAAAAATTAAAACCTTTTTAAAAAATAACAATGTGTTTGAAAATGCTCTATTTCCATCCTTATAACGCTGTTATTTTTTGGTCTATGGGGCAGAGGGGTGAGGTGTCATGTTTTGCGCCATGATCTGTACAATGCATTGGAAAATCTTCAGACCCTTTGGCCTTTTGACATTTTCATTTGCAGCTTTGTGTATTTCCCCATCATTCTGCGCTCAGTAGCCCGTAATGACAAAGCGAGAGCAGAAGGTTAGAAAGATAATCTAATTTATGGAACAGGAAAAACTCAACTATTGCATTTGCATGAGTATTCAGAACACTCACTCAGCACTTATGGTGTGTTTACACAGAGAGATTTATCTGACAGATCTTTGAAGCCAAAGCCAGGAATGGACTATAAATAGAGAACAGATAATAAAGGACTGAGATTCCTCCTCTTTTCATATCCAATCCTGGCTTTGGCTTCAAAAATCTGTCACATAAATATGTGTGTAAACACACCACTAGGTGGAGCCCCTGCAGAAGTGATTGCAGCCTCGTCTTCTTGGCTATGAGGTCACAAGGTTTGCACACCTGCATTTGGGGATTTTCTGCCATTCTCTGCACATGGGCTCTGGATGGCCTTCATCTGGTTATTGCATATAGAGCACCCAAAGGAAACCCCCAAATCACTGGGAGAAGATACAGGCTCTATGCAGATATCGTCCTTGATAGGATTCAAAGCCAAGACGTCAGATTGTTCCAGATTGTTTCTAAAAGCATCTATCATTGATCATTACTCCCTGATGGACAGAACAATGCTCTATGACTATGGAAGCTGTGGTTAGACATATGCACTGGATTGTGATGAGATATTTCATCTGTTGTCCCAGTCAGTGGTGGACATATCACTTGTGCAGCCTGTTCAGCTGCACAGGGGCCCAGGCCACTAGAGGGGCCCGCCAGACTCAGACTGTAAAGTGTCAGCTCAGCATGGCACATGTCTGTAGTAGGGCCCACTTAAAGGGGTAGTGCGGCGCTAAGAAATTATTCACAGAATAACACACATTACAAAGTTATACGCACGTGTACCCGGAAGTGTTTGTGCATTATACATTACCTGATCCGTGTCACGCATGTCTGCCATCTTGTGCCAAGACGTCATCTTCGGCCAGGCGAATCGCTGCCGCCGTCCCTGATGCTGGCCCCCCTCTGCCGTGTCATAACTATGCTCAGCCGCGATTGGCTAAGCACAGTTATGCTCAGCCAATCACGGCTGAGAACAGTTATGACGCGGCAGAGGGGGGCCGGCATCAGGGACGGCGGCAGCGATTCGGCCGTCCGTCCGAAGATGACATTTGGCACAAGATGGCAGACATGCGTGACACGGATCAGGTAATGTATAATGCTATAACACTTCCGGGTACACGTGCGGGGGTGGTGGGACACGGGAAGGGGGCGATTCACAGACATAACATACATTACAAAGTTGTATAACTTTGTAATGTGTGTTATTCTGTGAAAAATTTCTTAGCGCCGCACTACCCCTTTAATAACTGGATGCTGGGGCTGGCTCTTTTCTCTCCTCCTGCATGCTGCTGCTGACAGCCCCTCCCCCTCCTGTACTCCACTGTTCAGGATACCTTGTGTGAGGAAGAGAGGAGAGAGAGCATGTGGTGACAGGGGCTGGAGGGATCCTGCAGGGTTATGACTGCCAGGGACAGGCCTGTGAAGAGGAGCAACAGCTCTGACAGTGAGTTATTATTGTCAGTGTGTCTGTCAGGCTGCTGGAAGTTGTAAGAGAAAGCACAGAGCCCCCCAACCTCTTATGCTGATGTTTGACTATAAGTTTATGCCTTTTTTTGCCAATAACTGTGCCCCCCTGCAGCGTGGTTGTTTTTTTTTCATCTCCCTTCTAAGCAGCCACATACAGTACATGTATCCCACCTGTGCAGCCACATACAGTACATGTATCCCACCTGTGCAGCCACATACAGTACATGTCTCCCACCTGTCCAGCCACATACAGTACATGTATCCCACCTGTGCCCCAGGAGTGATATAAGGGCCCACCTGTTCTATCCCCTATTAGTGCTGTTCTGGGGTCACTTCCACACAGTGTACAATGCACCCAGGACCCTCCAAGTACAACAGCCGCAAACACTACAACTCCCAGCATTTACTGCAGCCTGCAGCCCTCAGGACATGCTGGGATTTGAAGTACAAATAATTAGAAAACTAAAGGGGTTGTTCCCTCGGAAACTACAACTCCCAGCAGCTTTGTAAGTGAAAGGCATTCTGAGAGTTGTAGTTATTGTTATTCCAGGAGTTGTGGTCACAGATATATCAGTCCAAGATGGGACCAGGTCAACATGTCGCTTCTGACGGGTTCTTTATTTAGGTGCCCCCCATGATCAGTTCTATTGGTTGGCCACAGGTACCCCAGTCCCACACTGGGGTCTGCACAGACTGCAGTACAGTCCTTTAGTGGGCCCTGGCATCTGTGCTGTAGGGCCCTCCCGAGAAATCAGGACTCATGTACCGGATAACTGGGCGTACATATGTGTGCGCCTTTAGGGTGCGTTCACACCTACAGGATCTGCAGCAGATCTGCAGCAGATTTGATGCTGTGTTCAGTTATTTAAATGAAATCTGCTGCAGAAAATCAGCTGCAGATCCTGTAGGTGTGAACGCACCATTAAGGCAGAAAGATGGAGAAACAAATATGTTATGGGGGCCCAAACACATTTTTTGCACAGGGGCCCTCTGCAGTCTGTGTCCGCCCCTGGTCCCAGTTACTTCAGCCATTTACAGTGTACCTTCCCTTTTATAATATTTTAAAAACCTTAACACTTCAGAGTGTTCACCAAGTTATATTAGTGCTCTCACTGCTGTCCTCTCCATGGTGCACAGATAATTCTCATTCTTTCCATTTCACTGGAGTCGGAGCAGAGCTGGGCCGTTCGCCAGTAGTACGCAGAGTTACTTCCTTTCTGTTAGTTACCGAACCAATCATAGCACGACACTCAATCCTTACTGCTATGCAATGACATAGTAATGGTGAAAGTGAATTGAACAGGCTGACTCTTTGCTTGGGTATGATTTGCACCGTACACTACTATAGACTGATGTGGAGGAAGAAGGGGTTACTGCTGCACTGAGTTTGAAAGGTGCTCTGTAAGCAGAAATGCAACAAATAGCAGCAGCAATGGAAGGGTTACACTGAGAAGCTAAGGAGGGAGCAGGGGAAGATTACACTGCCGTCCTGTGGACATACAGTAGATACACTGGTATTAACACAAGGGACAGCTGTACTAAGCTTTATAGGGGGAAAGGGATGAGAGGAAAACCTTAATTTACCTTCTAGGAGCAGTGTGGATCAAGCAGAAAGGCCACAGATTGCAGGTACATAGTGTGGGCTCTCCCTATCTCCTGCACATAGCACATGCTGACCCCTTCTACCACTTCCTGGGTTTTTTCCTTGATCATTCTGTTACTGGAGACAGATATCTCCTGACAACATGAGGAGGACAGCAGATTGCAGGGAAGTGAGACACCTAGTGGCCAAGACTATAGGGCTGTATATCTGGCGGTAAGGAGTCAGTTTTGGTTAATGAGGTGATTTACAAATATGATAGGAGGGAAAATTAGTGAAGATGTTTGAAACAGCAGTGCCATTTACCACATGTAGGCAGTGCCTAGTGAACACATGCAGCTCACCAGTGGTGGCAGTAAAGAGCCAGGCATGTACTCTATATTAAAGAAGAAGCTCTCTTGATGTACATGGGAGCATATGGTCCCTGGCTGTTGGTGCATCTACTATTGGTTGAACTGTAAGCTCTCCTGGGCAATGTTTATGCTGGTGGTGTGAATGTACAGCAGCACCGACAGGATCCCCACCTGCTAGTCACAAAGTTTAGATTCTCAGAAGTAGAGCTCTCAGGTGCAGTGTGCCTAATATATCTTTTAGCATACACTCTGAGGGCAGGGCATGGCAGCAGTCCTCTTCTCCATCCATTTAACAGTAAGCCAGCGATGCTTTATGTGTAGCTGGCTTACTGCTGTATATCTGGCATGACATGAGGTTTCCATTGAGCTTACATAATGGCGATTGAGCCACCTGGCTGTGCAAGTGACTGCAGCGTAGTGCCATTCTAGTAAGTCCTTACAGAACTGTATCCAGGCTAGGCAATGCAAGGTGACCTGAAGACACCAACAGCACTGCACAAACACATACAATGCTACCATGTATTGGCCTGCCGTTCTGGCTGTAGGGTAAAGCATTATATCCACTTTTTAGCTGAGAGCAGGATTGGCCATGTACAAGGTCAACATTGGACTGGCCCCCCAGTCTGGTGGGTGCTAACGCTGACCAAGCCACTGGCCACCTCAGGCCCGATGCCAGAACGAGGGACCCTCCCCGAAATATGGAGGGTGGCACCAGCAGTGAGCCCTCAGGGCCTACACAACCTCCAGCTAACTCAGGGGCCAGTGAGAGGAGGCATTTATTCCCCATACATTTAGTTGTATGAGTGTCTTTAAGATACTAGCACTGGCTGGAGCAAGTGAAGAACAATTAACTTTACCATAGGTCCTGGGCTGTTCACCAAGCCTGGGCCTCCCCACCCCCACCCCACTGTAACTATGGTAGCTCTAGCGTGGTGTTCAAAGTATAGGATAAATAATTTCAGGATGCCCTGATTTGTGCAAAATTGACGTAAAAAAGAGCTTTTTTTGCAAATAATGGCAGAAGTGTAGCCAGGAGACAATACACCATTGAAAGTATAAGTCTTTTTGGGTGGTCATGGGCCCCCAGGAGCTCAGGGCCGCGGGCTAAGGACCTATTATAATCCGCCACTGCTGCCAAGCAGTTTCTCTATGACATAGAATTAGTGCATCATTTTACTCTGACCAGGCCTGACTAGCTATAGTTTAGAGCTGCAGAGCAGTGTGGGACCTAGGACAGGTGAGTATGTTCATTTAGGCAGTGTTACCCAAGCCATGACTCTCTAACTGTTGCACAGTTACAACTTATATCATATCCTGCAGGTTCAAGGGAAGATAGAGGGAACAAATGTAGACCAGAGGCATCAGGGCATGATGCGAATTGTAGTTTTGCAGCAGCACAGATTGGTTAACACTACTTCTCCACTGTATCTACGCTTTGGTACAGTATGTATCTACCTGTATGTGGTTTTGTAGTGTAATACCAGAATGTGGCCACTAGAGGCCGCCCCAGTAGCAGGTGGCGCTGAGCCGCTGCCCTGTGCGCTGCTTCCTGCCTCTCGGGGAGATCGCTGACATCACACTTCTTGCTGCCTCCAGCTGGATCCGTGTTTGCGCTGCTCTCATAGAAGTCTCCGAGGCTGTGCCCAGCAGGGTGCCCGGTCTAGTGCCCATACTGAGCGCAGAGTTTGCTGCAAAGTTGCAGAATCCCTTTGGAGCTTTGGATTGGATTGTATACATTTCCTGGATAGAGGGATCTGCACAGAGAGAGCCCCCCTAGAATGGGCTGCCAGCGATCGGGGGGCTCCTGATCTGTATGTATGATCTCCACACTGAGTGCTGGATTACTGGGGGGCAGATCTGCAAGCAAGCAACAAGTCAGAGTGAGTATGATCGCCCCCTGCTCACTTTATGGCTTCATCCCCTTCTCCATGTTACAGAATACAGGAACCTCAATACACTGTAGCTGTTCTGCATATTGTGACTGTATTACAGGCTGCTTCTATAACTTTTGTTGCATACAGTATATACAGTGTATACAGCTCTGCCCTGGAGACAATTCCCCATTGCATTAGATATCCACTTCCATTGCATGAGGATCATGTCTGTTACATTGGGGGTTACCTCCACTTCATTGGGGATCACTTCTATTACATTAGGAATCATCGCAGGAGTTTCTACCATGAGTCTGGATCAGATTTTCATGTATGTTTTAGCTTTTTTAGTTGTTTAGGAAAACACAGGTGTGGATACAAACTTTACTTTTTAGGTTACCTTCTTTTTAGATCCATTATTTCAGTGTTCCCCAACTTCTGGTGCTCCAGCTATAACTCCCATCATGCCTGGACCACTGAGCTGTAGTTTTGCAGCAGCTGGAGAGTCACAGGTTGGGAAACACTGCTTTATGCATGTGTACTATAGTGTCTTCCTTCACTGCACAAGGCTGTAGCTTTCAGTTCTTTTCCTTCAAGTATCACTTCCACTATCTAGCAATCTATTGTTTTGCACTAGAGATCACTTCCACCATCTAACAATCTCTTATTACTCTAGAGATCACTTCTACCATTTAACAATCTCTTATTACACTAGAGATCACTTCTACCATCTAACAATCTCTTATTGCACTAGAGATCACTTCTACCATTTAACAATCTCTTATTACACTAGAGATCACTTCTACCATCTAACAATCTCTTATTGCACTAGAGATCACTTCCACCATCTAACAATCTCTTATTACACTAGAGATCACTTCTACCATCTAACAATCTCTTATTACACTAGAGATCACTTCCACCATCTAACAATCTCTTATTACACTAGAGATCACTTCTACCATCTAACAATCTCTTATTACACTAGAGATCACTTCCACCATCTAACAATCTCTTATTGCACTAGAGATCACTTCCACCATCTATCAATCTGTTATTACATTAGAGATCACTTCCACCATCTATCAATCTGTTATTACACTAGAGATCACTTCCACCATCTAACAATCTCTTATTACACTAGAGATCACTTCCACCATCTATCAATCTGTTATTACACTAGAGATCACTTCCACCATCTATCAATCTGTTATTACACTAGAGATCACTTACACATCTAACAATCTCTTATTGCACTAGGGATGACTTCCACCGCCTAGCAATCTGTTGCATTGTACTATGGATCACTTCCACCATCTAACAATCTGTTGCATTGTACTATGGATCACTTCCACCATCTAACAATCTATTGCATTGCATTAGGGATCACTGAAAGTTTTTTTTTTTACAAACTAAGTCAGTTGTGGAAATGCCACAGACCTTTCCCATGGTTTTCATTTATTGCAATGAACTACATGGAATCTTCTGCTAAATTCCGCCCCAGAATAATTTCCAAATGTAACACATTCAGATTTCATTATGCATTTTATTACAGATTTTGGAGAATGGCATCACAGCATCATTTTCACAATATGTGGTAAAACAGCTTAAAGGGAACCTGTCATCACTTCCATGCTGCCTGATGTCATTCAGGGGCTCCTCGGTGGCTTCCTCCCACCCCCGCTAACCTTGATTGGTAGATTTTTTATTATATCCAAACTGGAAGAGATCTATCAGACAAGGCTAATGGGTCAGGGGGAAGCTATCAGGGACCACTCTGATGACTTGTGGTTCAGGCAGCATGAAAGTGAACGAAAGTTCCCTTCCAATTTTTCACCATATTATACTAAACCATTTCTTTCATTGGGATAACATTTATTGCACTGGGGATCTCATACAATTTGTACTGGGAATCACATCTATTTCACTAGAGATCTCACATCATTTAAACTAAGGCTCACATCCATTGCACTAGAAATCTCATATAATTTGCATTGGGGATCCAACATCCATTGTACTGGGGATCCAACATCCATTGTAATGGGGATCCAACATCCATTGCACTAGGGATAACATGTCTTGCACTAAAGAGCCCACATCCATTACGCTGGGGATCACATCCATTGCACTAGAGATCCAATTATTTGCTCTGGGTCTTACATCCATTGCACTGGGGATCCCATATCTATTGCTCTGGGGATCCCACATCTATTGCACTGTGAATTCCCATTATTTGCTCTGGGGTTCACATCCATTATGCTGGGGATCCCACGTCCATTGCACTGGGGACCCCACATCCATTGCACTAGAGATCTCATTATTTGCACTGTGGATCACACATCCATTGCACTAAAGATCTCATTATTTGCACTGGGGATCCCACATCCATTGCACTAAAGATCTCATTTTTTGCACTGGGGATCCCACATCCATTGCACTAAAGATCTCATTATTTGCACTGTGGATGCCACATCCATTGCACTCGGGATCCCACATCCATTGCACTAGAGATCTCATTATTTGGACTGTGGATCTTACATCCATTGCACTGGGGATCCCACATACATTGCACTGGAGAGCTCACATTATTTGCCCAGGGATCACCTCCAACACACACTGACCTAAATGTACTGTATCATTCTGTCTTGATTTGCTCATAACAACTAATGGGAGCTCAGGTTTGCTCCCCGGCAGCCTGTGACAAGTGTCACACAATACATTTCCAATGTAGCAGTGACCTTGGTTCTGTTAGTGTTTGGGATTAGTCTGTGTGACCTGAACCTGTCAGGTGATATATGGTGCTCCCTCTGAGTGCAGCATGGGATAGAAGCTGAGCATAGCATACAGGATGAGTGACAACCTCCTCTGTACTCACATTGATACAGTTGTCAATCACTGTGTGTGGACAGGGTGATCAGGACTCTCATGTGTCTCTGAGGAGTCCTGTCAAGATATACTCTGCCTTTTATGTAGAAATCCTGCTACAAATCCTATAAACATAGATAGATAGGGGGTTGTAAATCCCTGACAAGTTTGCATGCAGACTATATTGTGTATGCCTCTGATTTCATACAGAATGATAGCATGTTACATTATATACACCATATTATAGGAAGAATAGGATGTAGAATTGCAGGGACTTTGGGCCACTGTACTTCTTCTGTATACATGGCGTGGTCATATTTATAAGGCTTGACCTGCATAGTAAACTCAGTAAATGCCCTTTGCCCTTGGTTACAATTTATTCCTGCTGCTATCAAGAACCCAATGTACACACAGCAACATTATGTAATCCATGAAATCCATATTTAACGCCTTTTATGTGTATGAATTGTTTGTGTGACTTGCTACATTTCAGACATATATATTATGATATATTACATGGTTGAGAAAAGTTTCAGAACTCATAAAACAACTAAATTCTTGGGGTCCCTGGAATCTCTCTCTTCTGATCCCTGTGATATTGATTAAAATCTTTGTAAACCAGCAATGATTGTCAGTATTATAATGTATCAGTTATGGCCGCTTGGTCTTAGATCGCATTGAATCAATTAGGCATGGCTTTAGGAAAGAGCCCTGGGTGGTGTCAGGAATAAGTGACTTGCAGCTGGCGTGCTCTGTTCCTTACAGGGCAGTGTCTCAAGAGTACAGCTGCATAGAAATACATGAGCAAGCACACAGTTGTCCCCCATTCCTGTGCCAACAAATGTGGAAATAACATGGAGATGGTAGAGCTTAAAGAAAACATTTGATGGTTGTTGCTTCTTTTAGAGGGATTTACATGGTTACATATGTAATTGTTTATGTAAATACGCACCAGGGGATGTAAGTTTGTGTGGCTGTTCTTATTCAACAATTGTCACATTTAAATTTAAGGGGCTATTCAACTACGCTACAATTATTCTTATATAGCTGGGGCTGGAGAAAAAAAAAAGAAAAAAAATGATACTTACCTACCCTGGTTCCCTGCAGCTTCTTCCAATTTTCCATTGTTTTTCTCTTCTACTTGCTTTTGAGATGAGGGTTCAAAACAGGACTTGCCAGCTCAGCCAATTACTGGCCAAGATGGGACAACGCTGGGGTGAACAATTGGCTGAGCAGATAGCTCCTGCTCTGACCTCTCATCTCAGAAGCAGGGAAAGAGGGCTGCAGTGGACCTGGGTAGGTAAGTAGTTTTTTCCCTTTATTCACCATCCCCAGCAATAAATAATAATGAATTTTGCAGCATTTTCACTTAAGGCTGGGTTCACACTACGTATATTTCAGTCAGTATTGCAAAACCAGGAGTGGATTAAAAACACAGAAAGGATCTGTTCACACAATGTTGAAATTGAGTGGATGGCCGCCATATAACAGTAAATAACGGCCATTATTTCAATATAACAGCCGTTGTTCTAAAATAACAGCAAATATTTGCCATTAAATGGCAGCCATCCACTCAATTTCAACATTATGTGAACAGATCCTTTCTGTGTTTTTAATCCACTCCTGGTTTTGGTTGCAATACTGACTGAAATATACTGACTGAAATATACATATACTGACTGAAATATACGTAGTGTGAACACAGACTAAAATTGTATGCAATTCAATGAGAAATGCATTACAGATGGAAAAAGTATGTGGCCTGCAGCTGTAGGGTTAAATAGGCACTGTTGTTTCAACAAACTTTACCATCCATGAATAGTTCAAGCGAATATATGAAACTTTTTAATGCAGCCTGCAGAGCTAAAACAAATGCCATTTTATCTATCTCTCTATCCATCTATGTATATTAGAGATGAGTGTGATCTTTCAGCATTTGAATAAGTTGGATGTAGCCCTAGGGATTTTGGGAAATTCTGGGAGATTCTGGCATTCTGGGAAAACATTGATATGTTCTACAATAATAACCCAAAAACTTAACACATTATAAACATTGGTTGTGATCTAATTGGAAAAGGCACATACATTGGACTTAAAGCAAATGTACAATCTCATAACTGAAATTTTTTTCCCCGCTAACTTGTCAGCGCCACCGCAGGGATCCTGGCTTCAAAATGCTGCCCGCTTTCCATGCTTGGGGTTAGTGTTCTTCATGTACACTGGCCTGCTATATGCACTGGAGGCAGGCCCGACACCTGGCCGAAATGTCCCCTCCCCTCGGTGACATGGCCAGGCTTGATTCTAATGAAGGCACATCATTGAGGGGAGGGGATATCATTACACTGGGGGGGGGGGGGCGCGTCGGGCCTGCCTCTATAGCGCATAGAGCAGGCCATTGCAAATGAAAACGGCGGCCTAAGCACGGGAATCGGGCAGTGTTTCGAAAAATGGACCTCACCACCAGGATCCCTGCTTTTGGCACCAACAAGTTTGTGGGTAAAAAAATTCAGTTATGAGATGGTACATTCGCGTTAAAAGGGGTTTTCCAGGCAAAATAGATTTATTGGCTGGATCCCGACACCCCATACCTCTTTTAGTCAGATGTTCAGCGCCCGCACTAAATAGTAAACGGGGTCAGAAGCAGTTTGCCACCATTTACTGTGTAGCGTTGACAACCTGTAACTGCAGAGTGTTGATGTATCCATGCCTCAGACGTCACAATTGTGGTGCGAATGCATCCTAAGACCCTGTACAGACACATATACTGCAGATGAATGATGGTTCTTACGTCTTGAGTGCAGGGATGACTAATAGCTGTGTACTTTGTGAACCAGTTAGTCCACTCCAGGGGCCAGTTTTGTTTTAGTAGTCAAACAATAAGAAGAAAAAGTAAGGCATGGCAGGAAATATCCGGCCATGTTGGCTATCTTTCTGGGAGGTGCACAGTGTATATGTTATGCAATTGCAGGTGCAGACTGTGTAAAGAAAATAATAAAGTATATACGCTACCTGTCCACACTCCCCGGTGTCTTCCTGGCTTCTCTTCACTCCCCACAGCTGACGGTGCAACTTCAGAGCTGGTCTCTTAAAGAGGATGTACCACCTGCTACATCCTCTTTAATCTGAACCCACTGATCAAACGGTGTCGGCACGGGGAATTCATTCTATTGGAATGAATGGAGCCACGTCATACAGGGAAGGGAATTCCCTCCCATTGGGGGCGGGCTGGCCGGCCTCCAGTGCTTGAGCACCGGCCGGTACCGGTGCATAGAACGGTGCAGTGCACGGGACCGGGCATTTTTCGGACCGCGGCACTGGCTTTCCCATGCCGGCGCCGTTTGATCAGCAAGTTCAGATTAAAGAGGATGTAACTGGTGGTACATCCTCTTTAATTTACATGCTGTTCAGCCAATCACTCGCGAAGAGGGAACCACCGCAGCCAGTGACTGGCGGAGCAGCCTGTCACTTTAGAAACTGGCTCTGAAGTTGCACTGGTTGCTGCGGGGACTGAGGAGAAGCCAGAAATACACCGGGGAGCATGGACAGGTAATGGATATACTTAATTAGAACACTTTTAAAGCAAGGGCTGCACGGACATCGCTTACGAAATATATATATTCAGCCCTTGCTGCACGATGGTCGAGCTGTTTAATAGGCTCAGTAAGTAAGCACCAATCTAGCAGATCAGTGCTCTTTTACAGTTGAGTCAGGCCCTGTATTACGACCCTTAGGGTCCTATTAGCTATTTTTTATTTTTGCCGATTAACGATAAATTATCAAGAGTGTTTTTGGGAACAACCTGAAATCGTTTACTATAATGCACAGAACAATAGTTGTTAGTTACAAGCTTTACTAAGATCATTTACTCCTTCTGATCCCAGCTAAAGAAGGAAGGATGGGGGAGATTTATCAAACATGGTGTAAACTGGCTCAGTTGCCCCTAGCAACCTATCAGATTCCACCTTTAATTTTCCAAAGAGTCTGTGAGGAATGAAAAGTAGAATCTGATTGGTTGCTAGGGGCAACTGAGCCAGTTTCACTTTACACCAGTTTGATAAATCTCCCCGATGTGTACGAATATATAGTGAACGATTAACAGCAATTTTCTGGTCAACTTAAAAGATGCGACACATGCAACAACAATTTAAACGATATAATGATTTTTCGCATGATTATTGTTCCATGTAATAGGGCCCTTAGACAGTGAAACTGTACATGAATGCACTATGTATGCAATAGAACACAGGGGTCAAACTCAGGCTCTCCAGCTGTTACAAAACTAAAGCTTTGGCTGTCCAGGCATGATGGGAATTGTAGTTTTGCAACAGCTGGAGGGCCTGAGTTTGACACCAATGCGACGATAAACACTATTTATCACCTATCCACAGGATACATGATAAATGTATGATTGATGGGGTCCAACCACTTATAAGAACAAAAGACCCAAGCCCCCCCATTTTACACATGGGCACTGCTGCTATGGGACTGACGCAGGTAGCTGATGGCTTTGTTGATTGCTGACAATGAAACATCATCGCTTTGTGTCCATGTTGTAAAGCTGTTGTCATGTAAATGTTATTATTTTATATTATTACAAGCCGCTTTATGTTAAATGACTCACTTTACCGATGTTAAAAGCGGCATGAAATGGTCGCCTGTTATTAGTGGGTAGAAATACGTTACATCCGGTGTGAACAATTCTCCTGCCCAAATTATCTCCAGGCCTGAGGTTATCTGGCTAATTATTTCCAATTTGTAGAGGATGTATTTCTTTAGAATGCATATTGTCCTCAAGACTGTGAGAGTTGTGAACACCCTATCCTGGAATATATAGGAGAGTCCAACAATGAGTCATGAATAAGTCCGTTCTCCCAGAGACTAAATATCAACACTTCAGTTACCAAGGCAACTGCATACAAGAGGGAAAAAAAAGATGAAAAAAAGTTTTTCACATAATTTATGCACTCAAAAAGAATACATAGTTATATATATTTTTTCTCTGAAATGTTAATGAAATATTCCATAAAATTATGATTGTCGGGAGTCTGATGGCAAGGTCCTGTGCTGATCCCAATGGATGAAAGGGGCTTGATCAAACTTAAAGGGCAACTATCAGCAGCTTAGAAGCCTCTAACCTGCTGATTTGTCCTTATATTGCAGTGGGAGCTGAGGATGAAGGTAATGTTCTTAGATATGTAAATGTCTAATATGTATATATTACTAGATATGTAAATGTCAGTGTCAGCACAGGGACCTTCCCACTCAGCCAATTACCCCTTTTACTCCTATTACATACATAATAGTAGTTGTCCAGTCTGACTTACACTATTTATACCCTGAAAATAATAATAATAATAATAATAATAATAATAAAAGTATATATATATATATATATATATATATATATATATATATATATATATATATATATAATTTTGTTGTTAACTTCTAATTATCTTTTACTTATTGAACCTACCAGGGCTTCATTTTTGTCACTTTAAAAAATTTTATCATTTTTCTTTCTTGCGGTTGTGTTTTGTGAATAACTTTGGCGCAGAGCTGGATACTTTTTTTTTAATATATCCTTCTTCCTCAGCATAGCCGGGTTCTTTGAGGCAGCCCTGCTCAGTTTTCCATGCATTGTTTAAACTGCGAGGTTAAGCTCAAAGGTCTCAATGCCGACATTATTTTCCACAGAATGGTGTTTGTTATTTTGGAAAAGCTTACGCTTCCACATCTAGGGCTTTCCTGTAATGGTAAATATTAATGTTGGGCCAAACACTAACACAGTCAAGCAGTTTGTTTTGGGAAAAAGGGAAAAATGTCAGGAGCCGGGGCTGTATTCTGGTCTATAGCACCATTTCTTATACTGAATAAATATAATGAATACATAGTACACACTGCTGGGGCCTTAAAGGCAGATAAATAAATAAAAAACCTGTTTTTATTTTACACATTTATTAGGGAAACTTTATAAAGTTTAGGCAACCTATATATATCTTTAGGCTATCCCCAATCTAGTGAACAGGGCTGGATTCATGTGTGGCGGGATGTGTTGGGAGTTGTTGCCCAGTTTTAGAAAGAAAAATTCATATGGGCCTTTATTATATTGTATTAAAGGCTGTGATGTGTTCGGAGAGGACGTGTCATGCCTACTGACATGTTTGTTATAGGAACATCTCTTAGAATTGTGATTTTCTTCTATTATTCCTTTTGACAACTAGGTTTTAACTCCTGTCAGTCCTAATCAGACAATGTTAGGGTCCTATTAGGGTCCATTTATACAGATTATCTCACAGATTATCTGCCAAAGATTTGAAGAAAAAAATCAGACGCAGACTATAAACAGAGATCAGGTCATAAAGGAATTTTTGGACTACAGCTTTTTCTACAGCCCAAAAGAAACCATGAATATGGAAATTCATTTAATTTTTTTTTTTTAAAGAGGACCTCTCAACCCCCGTGCCGGGTCAGAGCCTGGCCGACCCCCTGCTAGAGTCCCTTATACTCACCTTGTTCCCTAAGTCCCACTCCTGGAGCCGGTCCGGGGACAGAGATATCACCGTGGGAAGCCTGGCGCGTAAACTGCTGAGATGAGTCCGACGCCTATAGAGAATGACAGCTCCATTCATCCTCTATGAGCGTCAGACCCATCTCAGCAGCGCACGCGCCGGGCTTCCCACGGTGATATCTCTGTCCCCGGACCGGCTCCAGGAGCGGGACTTAGGGAACAAGGTGAGTATAAGGGACTCTAGCAGGGGGTCGGCCAGGCTCTGACCCGGCACGGGGGTTGAGAGGTTCCCTTTACATGAAAAAGATAACATATGGCTCCAAAACCAGTGTGTGAACATACCCTAACATAACAGGAACTTGTTTACATCAGCCGTCTCAGAAGGGAGGGGGGAGGAGGGGAGACAGAGAGAAAGGCTCACACACAGATTTTTGTGTTTTCACAATAAGTTTGACAATCCCACATAGCAGCCAGAAGAACTCCATTGACATCTATGACAGTAAATAACCCTGCACTATGGAATGTGTTTTTGGAATAAGTAAAAGCTACTAATTGAGCTTTAAGGGTCTGTATAAAGCCTTTGGCCTGTCTAGTGCCATGTAGACTTCCTGTGTCTCAAGCTCATAAATGAGTGTAATTGTATTCACAAACAAGTCACTTCCTCTTGTGTAGTGGTGCCATTCTTACTGTACATAGGAACATGCCGGACACATGAGACTTTGAGGAGCTGCGTATTTCTTACTTGTGGTTATTAAAGTATAGTGTATTCTGTTTTTCACCACAATTGTGATAGCCAGGTGCCTCTAAGTTCCTGAGTATGTATGAGACATGATGGTACAGTTTCCTATTAAGTCATTTACTAATATGGAGGATCAAGGGGGCCATACTAAATGTTTGTGGAAAGGAAGTCACATGATTATGATAAGACTGCAGGAAGAACAAAGCATTACATCTAAGTGAGTCATTATGGGAATTAATTATAATCTCAAATATTTTAGTACTTATCAGCTGCTGTATGTCCTGCAGGAAGTGCTGAATTCTTTCCAGTCTGACACAGTGCTCTCTGCTGCCACCTCTGTCAGTGCCAGGAACTATCCAGAGCAGTAGAGATTTTCTGTGGGGACTTGCTACTGCTCTGGACATTTCCTGATACAGTCAGAGATGGCAGTAGCGAGCACTGTGTCAGACTAGAAAGAATACACCACTTCCTGTAGAGCATACAGCAGCTGATAAATACTGGAAGTTGACTTGAGTTTTTTTATTTTTTTTTAATTTTTTTAATAGAAGTAATTTACATAGATCTGTATAACTTTCTGACACCAGTTGATCTGAAAACAATTTTTTTTCTCTGGAGTACCCCTTTAAGACGACTCCCTACACCAGACTGGCATTTGGACATAACCTGCTCAGACTCAAATAAGGTTAAAATATTGCTTCTAAGGGATCAAGACTATGGAATCCTTGGCTTTGCCATCTGTATGAGCAGCTTGAACTTTGTCACTTGCCGGGATGTGTCCAACCATGATACTTTTTTTTACCTCCTTTTATGAACTGATTCAGTCTGAGTATAGAAAGGTCATGTCATAGGGATAGTCCGACCTGTTTCATGTCAACCCCTGATCTGCCATAAGAAAAATACAGGCTGCAAAAAATGGCCTCTTATATGAATCCACTGGACCAAGGCTGGAATCATAAAAAATTTGATTTTTTAATTCAATTTCAAGGAAAGAAATTCTCCTACGATCGCCGGCTGTTCAGTATGCGGATCGTGCCAGACAAATCTCTATAACGCCATAATGAAGGTCTCAATGGAATGTTCACTTTGGAGAAGCATTAAAGTATAATTTAAGCAATATATAATGCTGTGAGAAATGCTGAAACGCTCCAACAAAAACATGTAGGTAATAACAGATTCCTACAAATGGACTGTAGCTTCGTCAGGCTGGGTCAGCAGGGCAAATGCTTTGCATGTGAAACCCCCTAAAACCCGTCACAATATAATCCGCCTCCTCCCAAAGCTAAAGCCAACATGTATGCTGATTATGTGATATTTTAGACAATTTCCTTTTTTTTTTGTTGCACTTATCCAAATGTATATTGTTCATTTTCTATGCATCTGTTATAGTCAGTACAGGTCAGTGCAGCTTGTGCTCTCTCTCTGTGTCAGAAAATGTCCAGAGCAGTTTTAAATCCCCTTAGAAAACCTCTCTTGCTCTGGACAGTTCCTGACATTGACAGAGGTGGCAGCAGAGAGCACTGTGTCAAACTGGAAAGAAACTCCACTTCCTGCAGGGCATAAAGCAGCTGATAAGTACTGGAAGGATTTAGATTTTTAAATAAAAGTAATACTTCTATTCCATACTAGCTTATAATGTAGCAGATCTTACGCACACCGGGTGTAGCAGAGCTGACGTGCGCATGATGTAGCTATGTGCTGCACAACAGACATCTGTTTACCGGGGGTGTAGTGTAGTGTTGGATCTCTGCTTGCTGACTGTGAATGACAACATTCTAGTTCCACCCAGACTCTAAGACTATCCATAACACTTACAATATGCAGAGCTGTGACATAAAGACAGGCACATATGCCTGCATTCATTGACAGCCAGCAGAGATGGAACTATAACTTTTCATATTACAGAAAGCTCAGGGACACATGTAAATCTATGGAAGCAGCACAGGTGCATGGAGATGATGCAGATGATGTCTCCTGGGGGCCAGGATAATAATAATAATAATAATAATAAATAATAATAAGTCAATAGACAGCTAACTCTGCCCCGAGAGAGGAGATCACATGTCCTGTGTCTACAAAGGGAGGGGGAAAGAGCGAGCAGCGTGTTGTCAGAGTGGACACAGAGAAGATGATTTTAGCCATTCAGAGCAGATAAATATGAGAAAAAAACAGGGAGAGAGACAAGTCATGATAATTGCAGTTCATTTAGCTACATGCAAAGGTTCCTGGAGAAGATTGTGAAATGGTTGAAGTGGATTATCCAACAAATCTCTGCAGGTATAGCAAGATTCTGAGCCGTCCATCTTCCCAGTCCTCCCCCACAGGATGTGTTAGCTCAGAGCGTCATTATTCACTACCTCCCAGCCACACTTTCCCTCACTGCTGCATCTCTCTGTATAAAGTTTACAGTGATGTCATCTGCCTGCAAACGACTTGTGGGCTGCAGCTGGAGATTCCTTGTACTTGGGTGTACTGCATTACATTCACTCCTCTACAGAACCGACAAAGTGTATTCCACCAAGTCTATATATACACCAGTAGAAATATACAGTACGGTATCAGCAACTTCTTACCAGTGTAAGTGGAATATCTCTCAAGAAGGTTACATTGGACTACCTTGAGAAAATGTGATTCAGGGGGCCTATCACCCAAGCATACAGAACATCCTAAAGTCTCCCAGAATTCTTGGGCCCTGTGACTGGTGCACTTATCCTGGGGGTATCAGAGGACCCTCCTGACCCTGGGTACACCCTTCTAGTTTACATCTTATGCTGATTCTACCTCCTTATAGTGATGGCTGATCTTATAGGCGATGGTGGACACATCTGAGAGTTTAGAATGACTGCATAGATCTTTGCATATGTGAAGCATAGAGACTGGGCTTCAGTAGTAAGAATGGTTGTAATCCTGGAAAGGCTTTGGGGGTCACCAGTTGTAATGATAAAAAATTGTTGTAACATGACAACAGACTAAAATAATCAGGTCTCTAGGTGTTCCATAAGGAGCAAGTAATCTGCTTCAAAACTAGTTTGGATTTATCTATTGATTTCATTCTCAATGTAGCCAGATACAATGACCTAGTGTAACATCAGTACTAAAGACTCTTCTCCTGTCAAGAGCCTCTAGAATTTTTTATTAAGTACCATAATTAATAGAGAACATGAATTGCTGTAATTTAGTAATAGAGTCCTTCACATCATTCCTCAAGTGCTGATCTTGAAGCCAGACCGGTGTCTGTTCATTGTACTTATCCTAGAAGAGCAGTTAAAGGATCAGAGCACTTGCATAATAAGAGGACGCTGGTCATCAAGTTTAGTCGTATAACTCGGCTTGTAGCCTTTTTGTAATATTTTTAATGTTGGGTTAAATATTAATCAGAATTTCTTTCTTCTATGTTGGACTGCTCCCCCTTTATTTTTTTATTCTTTATTTGGATATAATATAATTTATGGGTGTGGGTAATATAATTTATTTTGGTGTGGGTGTACTTTTTTGTTGTTGTTGGGGAGGGGGGTAGGGGGGGTTTGTATAGAGCGTAGTTTCTGCCATGAGTGTTCAGTGCAAAAAACACCAAGGTCTGGTGTGTGGCCGGTGGCCGCAAGGTTACACAATGTAACATAACACAGATGTGTGCACATGTACCTATAAGTGTTGACCTGACACTATGGGGGAGATTTATCAAACATGATGTAAAGTGAAACTGGCTCAGTTGCCCCTAGCAACCAATCAGATTCCACCTTTCATTTTCCAAAGAGTCTGTGAGGAATGAAAGGTGGAATCTGATTGGTTGTAAGGGGCAACTGAGCCAGTTTCACTTTACACTATGTTTGATAAATCTCCCTCTATATATCCACTTCTCAATAGTATGCAGAAACACAACATCAATTCATGTGATAGTCTCCGTCATTGGGATAATAATCTCTGACGACTCCCCTTTGGATCCTGTGAGAGGCTCCTAGTGAGCCCGGGCAACTTGACTTTTTTTTAAATTGGCTTATCATGCCTCCATTGTGCCTGACTGATGTCAGCTTCTGCATTAGTAATTAGGTTAACTTGATTTTGTTCTTGCTATATCTGATTGGTTTGACTTGCTGGTTTGACCCACTTGACCACTCTAATTTCACTCTCCTGATGAACCCACAAAGTGGAGGAAATGCGTCGAGACTTCCCAATAACGCGAACTGTCACATGAATTGGTGTTGAGTTTCTGCATACTATTGAGATGTGGATATATATTGTCAGGTCAACACTTATAGGTACATGTGCACCCATCGCTGTTATGGTGCATTTTGTAACGTTGTGACCACACATCCTACCTTTTTTTTTACGGGACTGTTTGATTTTAAAGTACCGTATACCAATAAAAAAAAAAACAGTACCAATAAAGTACCAATGGATGTTATGAAGTTTTAGTCTTTATGCCACTGTGATAGCATGCTGGCTTAACATTCATAACATTCTGGTGACACCAGATTATGGATATATTCTCCTGTGCCTAAAATATATTCAGTAAGGCATCTGATGACCCATAGCACAGGTTTTACTCATCAGTAGCCACATAAAGCCTATATAGGCAATGGTATATTCCCATATATTTCTATGTACAAGTTTCAAGTTGTAGGGAGAGGTAATACAACTGTGTGCATGAGGTCAAAGTGATAAGGAAGTTGGTAAGGTTAGGTCACCTACTTGTATTCTATAATTATTCAACTTATGCAAATCTTAGCTTCCTTGCTGATGAGACTTGGTACAGTGCCCTGGATCTTCAGCAATAAACATTGCACCATATATCCGCCATGTATAGTGAAACTCAGACACCCACTTGTAGCCATTTTTCCCTTTATATACTTGTACATCCCGGAGGGAAGCCATAAACCAGAGATAGGGAACCTTCGGCCCTCCAGCTGTTGCAAAACTACAATGCCCATCATGCCTGGACAGCCAAAGCAAAGCTTTGGCTGTCCAGGCATGATGGGAACTGTAGTTTTCCAACAGCTGTAGAACCAAAGGTTCCCCATCCTTGCCGTAGATGTTCAGGACTCCCACTCTGCCGCCACTGAGAATGAATATGCATGCTGTAGATATGTTTCTCTTCTCTTAGAGGGTGCCATCAGTAGTTTTGGTTTATATAGTTAAGTATTTGTCATTTAATTTTAACTCTAAAAAAATTTCTGAGCTTTGGAAGCTCTTAATAAACATCTTGGTCCCAATAGACGAAATCCATATTCCAAAGCCTATTTTCATTGCTTAGTTACACATCATAGCAGACCAGAGTCTCCACAAACGTCTCGTACTTGATGCATTTTCCCATCTCAGTCATTTCAGCATAGACTGTGCAGGCATCCATCCCACAGATCTATTTGCAGTAAATTTAGGTTGCCATGGGAGGTTGCCTTCTGCACGCATCTCAGGCCCACACTAAAATTGGAAGCGCTATTATGGATTTTTTGCCATTACCACTTAAAGAGCTATATATCCACATCAGTCAACGCGCCGGAGACCACATTAAGCTGAGGATTGGTATCACAGAATAACATACCAGAGAAGCTCAGCCACGTAGGAAATGCTTGTGATGACCACATAGGGATACTGGGAAACAGGCTTGTTCCTTCAAAAAGTTCCCAGCATTTTGCTAATGAAGTAGGGCAAGAAAACATTTTTTATTTCTGCAAACTTCCTCTGGTCTTCTGTTCCAGGAATATATTTGGCAGCAATGTCTCCATTTACTTCCTGTAGGTTGGCATCAAATCTTTTATGCAGCTTTATTTTTAGTAGATTTTTGAAAGATTGTGCTATAAACTGTTAGCTTTATCTCCTTTCTATATTCAGATAACATTCAACTTCTTCTTTTTGCTCTGTCTACATTGGCCATCTGTACTTACTAATCATGGAAACAGTGAAACCGCAGCACTCATGTACTCACCACAGCTTCTGGCTATATGTATATTATATATTGGTGCTATTTAGTATTGTATAGTTTTATATATTAGGTTCCTTTATTCTTAAAGAGATACTGTGCCACAAGCACTTCAACCCCTTAAAGGGAGGTTTTACATCTCAGCTAATATACTTGTAGGACGCGTCAAACTTTGCAAATAAATTCATTTAGCAAACTTGCCTCCTTCTCCCAAAATGCTGCCCTTTCTCTCTCATCATTGATAGCTTGTTGTCTATATGACCGACCACCACTTTGCTCTAAAAGCAGTGGTCTGTCTGGTGTATACATATTATACACTGTATATATATATATATATATATATATATATATATATATATACACACACACACCAGACCTATTGCTTTTACAGAAGAATGGTGGTCGGTAACCTAGACAAAGAGCTGTCAACAATGGAGGGGGGGGGGATGGCAACATATATAGAGAAAGCAACTTTGCTGAATTCATCTATTTACAAAAATATTAATAAACCCTACAAATTTAACCATCTTGGTTGTGATGGGAATACCCCTTTGAATCAGCCCATTAGTGTTGTCCTAAGGATAGCCCGTGTACTATGAATAGGTGGCGTACTATAGTGATAGAAGGCTTGTACACCCTTTATATAGTGTTAAGCTCTTGGCAAATGGCTTGTAGATGTTATCCTAGGGTTCTGTGTAGTATGTATCCTAAATAAGTATACAGCTTTCTTTCTTTCTTATTGGGGACAGTACATTTGTTTTTGAATGTCCCTTATGGAAGCTACATGTCACTGGATGGCTATGTTGACACAACGTTTTTTCAGCTCCTTTTAAAATGATGGCCGTCATTTAGAGTCTAAAATAACGGACGTCTTTTAACTGTCTAGCCTTACCTTAGTGCAGTGACGGCTGTTGGTACATTATTCTAGTTTGGGGTTACTAATTGGCCTTTGGGTGCGGTTTAATTGAAAAGTCCATTAAATTTAATAGTAAAAACGGAGAAAGAACAGTGAAAAAAGAAAAACTGTTTGTGAACAACTAATAAAAAACGCCCCCTGTTTGCAAAAGACGTCCGAAAATAATGATCATGTTCATTATTTTGACTTCCGCAGTAAAAATGTCCATTATTCAATACATTGTGTGCATTGGACGTCCATTTTTCCATTGACTTCAATGCATTGCACTGCAGTCAGTTAAATCGCGGCTATTACAGATATTTTTTAAAATTTCAAAATTGGCCGCTTTTCTCTATTTTTGGCATTGTGCCACCTGATCGATGCCAGCTCTATGCCACCTGATCGATACTGACTCCCAAGTCAAAGGGACTGTCTCAGTCATGCCCTCTAGCAGTTGGTTAGGGTGTGAACACCCAGACCTCAACTAATCCAAACTTTTGACATATCAAAAAATTGGAAAGTGCAACATCACTTATGGTTCCAGTGGTCTTGATGCATGCAGGAGGCCACCAATCCTAGGTTCAGTGGCCCATATAACATTGCAGAAAGAGTAAAACAGCATCAATGGTGGTTTAAAGAGTTCACAAATTTACTGTGTGACAACATGTCAAATGTTTTTGTAAAGTGAGAGGTACAATTGGAGCCCAGTGTCTGTTGATATGCCCATTACATTTTACTGTTTGAGGAATAGCATGAATCCTACTTCATCTTCACTTACTGGTTGTTGCATATACTGTAAATATGATCACTGTCATTGGTCGACAAATTTTAAATGACCTAAAAATTAGATGAAAAAAAAATATATTTATACTTTATCAAACTGGTGTAAAGTAAAATTGTCTCTGTTGCCCCTAGCAACCAATCAGATTCCACCTTTTATTTTTTAAAGAATCTGTGAGGAATAAAGGTGGAATCTGATTGGTTTGCAGGTGCAACTAAGACAATTCTGCTTTACACTAGTTTGATAAATCTCCCCCTTTGTGTATAAATTAAGATGACCCATGTTTCCAGCTGTTTGGCCTAAATATATGTCCATTAAAGGAGAAGTGTAAGTAACAACGTACCTCTTCCCATGCTGGCTGTGAGCGTCGGGACGGCCTTAGGACCCCCCGCTGTGCTCCAGCATCACGCGGTGTCTACTTCACAACCCGGCTGATGGACTGCCCGCTTAGCCAGTCAGTGACTGGGACGGGACTCTGCAACTATCACTGATTGGATGAGCGGCCAGTTCATCAGCCAGGACAGGCATCACAGTCGTCATCACAACTCGGAAAGGAAAATGCCTTCCGACAGGGGTTCCCGAGGCCGGTCCCGCCACTCACCGCGGGGACAGGGAAAGGTAAGTTCCTACTTGAAACTAATTTCCCCCCTCCCCCTGCAGGCTACTGGCTTTTAGAAATCGTTGGACTTCTCCTTTAAGGGTGACCGACTTTTGTACCAATAGACAAATAAATGAATAAAAATTAGAAGATACATCCTCTGCAGCACTTACAATTAAACAAGCCCTCTACAATATAAGACCAAATAGGTCAAAATATCCAAGCTTTATATGTAGTGGAAAAATAAAATCTTATATTTTTGCACAATATTTTTTGCGGTTATCTTGTGTTTTTTGCATTATTGTTGTACCAACAGAGTCATGCCAAGAATGTTTTGAGTACTAAAAGGAGAATTCTAACCACTTGCAACCCCATCCAATGTTCAGTTCCCCCACATCCTGCAGTCTCCACGTATAGGCACTCAGCTATGCTGGATGAAAGTGCTCTTTCATATATAGACTCCTTATATTTCAGCCAGAGTTTTTCTTTGTGCAAAAATAAACTATTTATACTGTACCTAGGGTTCATTTGCCTTCACCGGTCTCTTTGTACATTGATGGATGAAGGCTGTGACTTATTGTCCCTTATGCTAAATTCAGCACTTGAGTGGGAGCTATATTTTGCTTAGTAACAACTGTGCCATTTGAAATCACTACCCACAAAGAAACTCCAGTGTTATCTCCCCGGCCGGCAGGATATGTGGACGTAATTGCAGACAGGAAACCCCAATGCTGGGACTACCATACAGCCATCTGATGCTTAGCAGGCTCAATGACAATTATGCTGAGGGTTATGCTCCAGCCACTTCCCTTATTATAGATGAATCTTCAAGAAAATGCAGCTGCAAAATTCTGCAGTACATGAGGATTTATATATGGATGTAACATCTGTGTTTAGGCATTATATGGCATGGGCATATAAAATTATAATTGTGTATTATAAGGGATATATATCCATAGCTTTATGTTATCTATTTATCTTATGAGCACATCTTATAAGTTTTTTTTTTTAAATCCTTGTAGTTAAAAGGTCCAGGGGCCTGCAGGTCACTTAGTGCACAGGCCCCTTGGCAGTGGTGTAGTCTGCCTCTATGCTAGCTATGCCACCTGGGACCCCAGTTTTCCTGCTTAGTAGGCTTTAACGGCTTGGTTCAGATACCTTTTAACTTTTTATCCCATGAATATGTGATAAGTTTTAGTCTTGGGGTGAGGGCCCTATTCCACCGGACGATTATCGTTCAGATTATCGTTAAATCGTTCTAATCTAAACGATAATCGTTCGGTTGAAATGCAGTTAATGATTAACGACCGAACGAGAAATCGTTGATCGCTTTATAAGGGCCCTATTCCACCGAACGATTATTGCAAAACATTCGCAAATCGTTTGCATTGAATAAGACATCGTTCGATCGTTCGCAGTAGATACGAACGCAATAGTGAAGAAATAGCGAAGAAAAAACTATCACAAATACGATCATAAGTAACGATTATCATTCCATGGAAATGAGTGAACATTTTCAGGTCTTTCGCAATAGCGGTCGTTTGAGATCGTTAATCGTTAACGATTATGCAAACAATTATCGTCCGGTGGAATAGGGCCCTAATCCCTTTAAAAGGATTATACAAGATTAGAAAAACATTGACGCTTTCTTCCATAAAAAGCACCTCTCCTTAGTCCTTAGTTCGGGTTTAGGTTTTGCAGCTCAGTTCCATTGACATTAATGGAGCAGAGTTGTAATACCACACACAGCCTACTTGGGTGGTGCTGTGTTTTTTTTTTCCAAGAAAGTAGCTATAGCTATGCTTTTTCTAACCCTTTTTAAGGCAAAGTTTACACTACTCAGTGTATGCACCATATAGAAATTGCTATGTGGCACACATTTACACACATCTGTATAGCTGACTGTATAGTCCATAGAGGGGTTTAGGGACTGAGACTGCATGTGCAGTTAATTTGACACCTACTCCTGACATTGTGCACATAGAGTACACTCCATACCACTAGCTTTCAGTCATGCTCTTGCATTCACCTGGAAACTTACCTGACCAGTCTCTAGATACTGAATTCTTATGAACGTGCTACATTCCAGTAGACTATTGAGTCATTTGCTGCCCGGGGAATGCATGTGACTTGCCTCTCCTATCTCCACCCTTCACCTGGACAACTATCTCTCCGCTGTCACCTCTGCTGATTGTGTAACAGTACATTCTCATTAGTGACATTTATGAGGAAGTAGTGAGCAAGCAGTTCACCATGAGTTTTCTTCAACTATAGTATCCTGCAACTAAGGGAGGGGGGTGTATTGTAGTCTGTTTCCACTTGTTTTTCTTGTCCCACTGTAATTATGAAGCAAAACACACATGCTAAAAGTAGTGTGCGTGCAATTTTTTATTATGGGCACTTTTTAAAATTTGCTTCCCAAATCTTTATTTTCACAATTGTGCAACACCGTTAACCACCTCCTGACTGGGTGTGAAATTCAGAAGAAAAAGTGTTTTTTTTCCCCCTCATAATAGATACATTTCACATTAAGGGTATAAACCCACACACCGTATATGCAGCAGATATGCAACAAATACGCAGCAGATTTGTTGGTACAGATTTGATGCTGTGTTCAGTTATTTAGATCTAATCTGCTGCGATTTTGCTGCGAGTTTGCTGCGAGTTTGCTGCGTATCGCAGCAGTAAATATGCTGCATATACGGTGTGTGGGTTTATACCCTAAAGGAAAAAAAATGTGCAAAAAAGAGTGCACACTAGAGACAACCAAACACCCAAACCCGAGTGTGCGGTGGCTGAAGAAGTTGGATCCAGCCATAAAGAAACATGGATAGAACCATAGGCTGTATACATTTCCGGGGCTTCTTCAGCCACCGGTAATCAAATGCTGCACGTTCGGGTTCCGGCGTTCGCTCATCTCTAGTGCACACAAAAATAAAATCACATTTATTATAATAATAACTTCCCCCATAGTGGTTGTTTTTAGCTGTCTGATATAGAATATTATTACCTAAGAGGGAATAATATTAGGGAGCTGTATATTATTTGGGTTCCTTAGCTGAGACACTGGATTACAATTTATAATATCATATTCATACAATGGACGTGATTTGCTGGGGGGACCTAGTATCTTGACCTTTTATAGTCACTCACTTTTTAGTCACTTTCTTAGTCACTCCAGCTACTTGACCTTGTGTCCCAAGGCCTACCCCTATGCTTCCTCTTTCCTGTAGCAATGGATTTTGAAGAGCTGTCCTAATAGTAGACTCAAAATTTCTGCGTCTGATCTAATGACATAAAAAACGCCCTATTACACGAGTAGATAATCAGCCAAATCAGGCAGATATCTCTTGCTGATCACTGTCCATAAATGATCTTCAATCGGCTGACATCTTTCCATGTAATAAGAGATGTAACAAGGCTGAGGTAGTGAGACACTGTACAGATAGACCATAATAATTCATATTTAAATTCATGCGAGAAGAACTTGGAGCCGTATCCCGATGTTATGTGTTCTGTGCATTTTCCTGCTTTTGTTCACCAGAATACACAGGGCTCCCGTCTCCTTGTCTTCCCAGTTATCACGCTGCATCCTGCCAGGCTCGCAGTGTAAAGCAGGACAGGAAGGACACCTATACATTTCATGGTAAACAGCCTGTTGGTAGATCGGCTTTCTCTTTTATAATGACTTTGTTGACAAACCCTGTCTTAGACAAAACACTATCGTTGTCGCCAGTCCAGACCATAGACAACCACAGAGCCATAGTGTGAACCTGATATTAATCACAATAAAGTCAACATTTGTGATACCGGTGACCTATTCTACAGCGGCAGGACTAGACAAGATTACTAGAGAGGTAAAGGTAACAGTAAGGCCAGGAGTATCCAAACTAATGCATGGAGCTGTTGACACCTACTATGAAAGCTCTTGTTAATTTCATTGGGACTGCAAATGCAACTTCTGTATTGTGCAACACTTAATCGTCACATAATACCCAAATCTTTTTTTATGCAGAAAAAAAATAACCTAATCACCACAGTTCACATATTACCTAGAAATGACAAAAAGAAATTGCACTTGTAATGTATCCTAACTTCTCATACTGAGGTTGTATAATCAGAATGTAAGGCCAGGTGGAAAGGTTGAAAGGGGTACTCTGGCAAAAATATCAACTGGTCTGAATCAGACTTGATTGATCGGTCGGGGTCTAAGGGTGTTATTACACGGGCCAATGAAGGCCCGATAATAACTGTAAACGAGCGCCAATCTGCTAGATCGGCGCTTATTTACTGGTCCTATTACACGGCCCGATTATCGTTTGACATCGTCACCAATGTCTTTGCAGCCCTTGCGTTTACTTTATACATTACCTGTCCAGGCTGCAGGGCTCCTCTTGTGGTCTTCTTCTCCCCAGGTCCCACGCGCTCCAGCTTCAGAGCGGCCTGTCTCAGTTGACAGGCCGCTCAGCCAATCACTGCCCACTGTGGTCCCGGCCTGTGATTAGCTGAGTGGCCTGTCAGCTCAGACAGGCCGCTCTAAAGCTGCAGCGTGCGGGACCCGGGGAGAAGAAGACCGCAAGAGGAGCCCTGCAGCCTGGATAGGTAATGTAAATCGTCAGTCGCCCGATAATTATAGGTTCAAACCTGTATCAACAATCAGCCGATGATCGTTGTTATCGGCTGATAGTTGTATTTATTACACAGAATGATAATCAATTTGGCCGATTATTGCTCCTTGTAATAGTACCCTAAGTGTTTAGCTTGTGACCAATCAGGAGAAAGAGTTGGGAGAAGTCTGTGCCGCCATGTGTTCCCCTCCCACTCTGTGACAATCCAACCTGGAAGGTCGCATTAACTCTCCCGAATTTTTTCTTTATTGTTTGTATTAACACAAATTTTTCACAACATAAAGTTACAATTTTCTCATGGCGGGTACTCTATAATATTTAGATGTGCTGCAGTTAATTTTCTATCAACATCAAACTTATGCTCTTTTCACTCTAGAATTTTGTGGCATCTGGCGCAGATATACATTGGGACTCCCTTACATATACCTCCCCTCTGTAGCTATGACGGCATCCACTTTGTCGTATCTGTCATACATAGACTTCCATGTTAAGCAAAAAAATACCATGTGGTATATATTTTTTACATGATTCTATGGAATAACAAGGAGGTTTGTGCTATTCTTTCCAGCAGAAAAAGCTTAAACTACCCAAATGGAGGCCAAAATGACACTGTTCTGGCCTCATTCAGGTGATTGGGGCCTTTGGTTACGTTTGCTGTATATGCAGGGAGATTTAGAAATGCATACAGCACACAGACACCAGTATTATGAGAGGCTAACCAAGTTATAAGGTATAAGCCTTGTGGCGTGGCTACTGACGCCACTTTGCTTGCCTTTCTTTATCACTGTGGGGAATGGACAGGGATAGTCCCCCCCTATATTTTGGGTGACGACCTCTTAATTTACGAGTCGTCTCGGGACCATCTGACACAGAGCCATGAATAAGGGCAAGAGAGCCCGAAACGCGTCGGCCTTTTAAACATTATACGAATAAAGGTTTAAAAGAATAAATAAATAAATTTTAAAGCGAGCTGGAGAGTATTCTTATGCTTATACCTTGTTGGATGCCCTTGGGTCCGGGGATCATTCTCGCTTGCTCGTAGAGAGGCATACAGCCTAAATAAGAACACCATACTCCAATCTGAGGGACTTTGTGTTCTGAGTGCTGACCACCCTTTGTCTTCCTCATAACCAAGTTATAGTGGCTCCCAATTCCCTACAGTAGGAAGCCAGGTATCATGCTGGCCTATGTAGAGATGATTTTATTCATGCATTGTATTCTATATATACTTAAAGGGTGTTGGTTGATGACCTCAGTTACATGTAACTAAATGTAGGACCCAGACTGTGGTAAATGGTGACATTTCAGTAGTAAGGAAAGCACGGTGTGACACTATGGGCATCATCTACAGCTTCGGGTAACAGTTCTTCTTCATAGATTCTTTTTATACAACTTACAGTAGATGTGGCATTGAACGTTCTACATCGATTCCTGCTTCTGCCTAAGGTCATTTATTTTCTTCTTTCATGAATGATATCATTATTTCCTGACACATTAGCCTTGCCAGTACTTCAGCTGCATCTGGTTGTCTTGTCTATACAACTTCTGACCGGCACCTATAGGCCACAATCACAAAACAACTTTTTTGGGCTATTTGAATGCCGTCTTTATGGATGGAAGTCATTTCGTGGCTGAATAACATCCATTATTTCAAAATAATGGACAATAGTCATCCATGAAACGACGGCCTTGAAACGGCCAAAAAAAGGTGTGGTCATGGCCATAGACTGCAGAACACTAAGGGGTCTATCAGGTCCATCTAGCACTTGGGTGACTATCTTATTGTGTTTGATGCTTCTGTCATCCTGTATGTAAATGAAGGAAATAGGAAACACTTGGGGAACAATTATGAATGGTCCATTCGAGGCTTACGCCAGGGAGAAGGTGCAGATTCGCCTCTTCTCCCTGGCGTAGGCCTGTTGTATGGGTGGGCTGGGGAGGCTTGGGGGGCGTGACAAAGCGGGGAGAAGGTGTGGCCTCCTCCCGCACCTCTTTTGACATGATTTACGCCTGCTTGCAGACGTAAATCATGATTATAATCTACACCTGCTAGATTTAGTACACCGGACGCAGGTACGGCCGGCTGGATTCAGTAAGAGACGTGCGCGTCTTAGTGATTCCTGCCGGGGAAAAGGGGGTGGGGCCTTATATAAGACCGGCGGTCTTCATAAATCCTCCCTTGGTGCATATATTCAGTATTATTCCAAAGATCTTACTTTAGGCTATGTTCACACGTTGTATGACTCAGCCAGGTCACAGAACGGCCGGTGTCGAAAAGATCATCCCGACCGGTACTGCAGCACTGGCCAGATGATCTTTAGCGCTGTCGAATTCGGATGCGGGAGCATCTGTGCACGCCCGCATCTGAATTCCCCGCTGCTCGCAATGGAGCATGCGGCTGGAGCCGCACGCTCCATTGTGTGAACTGACTGGGTTTTCTGCAGCTGCTATTCAATGAATAGCGGCCGCAGAAAACTGACGTCAGTTTCTTGCAGCGCCGCTAGGGATCCCGGCCAGAGTGTATACACTCAGAAGGCTGTTGTTACAACAGCCGTGATTACTACTGAACTTACGTAGTGTAAACATAGCCTTAGAATGAATCCTGTCATTAGTCTGTTCACTGAAAAAAAAACATTCATTTTGATCCTTGAGGAATAAAATATGAGTGTGATGCAAAAAATTGTGGACTTCTATTGTTTCAGTAATGTTTTATCCATGACTCACATATAGGTGCATGGAGACAAGTCTAGGCAAGTTAACGGAACATTATTTTTATTTTAGAGGGGGTAGAAAGTAAACTGACCACCCTCCTGCAACAGCAACGGGGAAGGGATCCGGAACCCACCCAGTCTACTGATGCTGCCAGTGCAGCAAATCGGCAGCTGGGTGGGGTTGGGGGTCGTGGTGGTCCTACGCAGTTATCCTCAGGCTGAGGTCTGGTAACCAATCTGTGCTGCAGGGACGCCAGTCCAATCTCCCAGAGCTACTTTAGTAAGTATTGCATCTTGTAAATCCTTACCTTGTCTCCTAAACATGTATTTAATTCCTGACAGTGTTTGACCTCGGCTTTTTATACAGTATTTCCTCTGGTACCCCCTCACTGTACCCCCCTTGATGTAACAGACACTTTCCCTTTTAACGTGTAACTTCTGCGCAACCCTTAGTCCACAGGTGTCAAATGGTGGTTCTGCAGGTCTTGCTAAACTACCATTCCTATGATGCCTGGACAGCTTAAAGTGACTGTACCATCAGTCCCGGGCTGAAGCACTGGAGGCGGGCCGACCCACCCCTAGTGGGAGGAAACCCCCATCCCTGTATGACACTGCTCCATTAGAATCAATGGAGCAGTGTCATAGAGGGACGGGGGTTTCCTCCCACTGGGGGTGGGTCGGCCCGCCTCCAGTGCTTCAGCCCGGGACTGATGGTACAGTCATTTTAAGCTTTGTCTTTGGCTCTCCAGGCATGATGGTAATTGTAGTTGTTTTGCAACAAAAGGAGGACAGCAAGTTCCCCAGTTGATATAACTGTATTTAGCAGCGTAGCAGCACTCACTATCATGTAGATCTTCTTGGCTTACTCATCTTGGGTTGTAGGCCAATGTCTCTTTTTTATTATGTGAGCTATAAGCCTTCACCTCTGTATGCCTGGAGGTTGTTTCTGATATTCTAAAATTAAGAGATGATTTACGCCGCACCTTTACCAGTTCTTGGCACAATAGCAAATGCACATAGGTAATTCAGCTGGAAGAGTCAGAAGTCTCAGGACACCCTTTTATTTCAGAAACGAAAGAGAAAGTGACATATCTGAAAACCCCAGCAAGTAAAGGGTGAGTGGGAAAACTTTTGACCCACAAGAGATATTCCAAATCTGATTGTAGCAATCCATTGTGATAATACTGAGGACTGATAGCCATTGGGCCCTGGTCAGGACCTAGAGCCTTACATGAATCCTCAATTATAGAGGTGGACAATATCAACGACCAACTGCCCGTCCCATCATCCTGATGTTAAAGAGGATGTACTATGAATGGATCTGTATACTGGCTGTTAAAGAGACTGTTATATATTCATTCATTCTGTAACCGTCAAGCCTCAAACCATTAAAGCCACAGTAAAGGGAAAGGTTATTACCCCACCACCACGGACCTCACATACTGTATCTTGGTTGAGCCCTCACTTTCTTAAGCCAACAGATACATTTTAGATTAGATTGAGTTCTTGGTGCAGAAAAGTTTTTAGGTTTTGTTGTGATACCCATCAAATAGTTGTCACTCCGAGTTCTCGTATATCTTTCTGCCATCAGTTATGATGGGAATGAGGGACTGCAGTAAAGTTATGAGAACATTGGGATCGTGATCCAGGTGAGAGCCAGCTCTATACTGGCAGCACACTTGTTCCCGCTCTGAATGTTTTCCTAATTGCATTTTCCATCCTCATCTAATTTGTGCATCTGGCCGTACAGTGTGTAAAGCCTCTATAACATCTGGCTGCTTTATATCCCCTTGTGGGTCAGATAATTACGTATGATATTTAGGTTTGGAGCAGTACATCATCCGTGTACTCGTTCCTTCGCTAGAATGCAGGGGGTGAGATGATTATTTTCTCACGTCCAGAAGTGGCTGCTGTATGTTCACTTAGACTGGTCTGATCAATAGAGCTGCTTGTATTTATAAATGTATAGTACATACATAGTAATAGATGCACAGTAGTAGATGTTATTCCATGCTAGGAGAGTTCTGTGCACAAGCCTTAATGTAATTCATAGGGCTTGTGCACCTCTGCCATGTAGTCCCAGGACATGAGCTGTATCTCTCCTCACTGAACTGTGGGGAGCACGTGCCAACTCATACAACATACATACAACATACTCATACAACTTTAATCTTGTGGTTTGATCACGCATTACACTGTTACTATAAAGGATTAGCAGTACACTTAGCTGACATTCACAGTTGACCACACTTATACTATTTTTTATAGTGCACAATTTTTGGTGGAAATAGTATATGGGTATGTCAAGTCTATATTTGTAGACTTTATTCATTGATTTATAGACACTGGGGAAGATTTATCAAACTGGTGTAAACTAGAGTTGGCTCAGTTGCCCCTAGCAACCAATCAGATTTCACTTTTCTTTCCTCACAGAGTCTTTGGAAAATGAAAGGTGGAATCTGATTGGTTGCTAGGGGCAACTAAGCCAACTCTAGTTTACACCAGTTTGATAAATCTCCCCCAGTGTACCTAAAATTTTAACTCGGCCATAGTCCCTAGATATGTGTTGGCTGTATTCACCGATTGGTTAACCATTTATCTGATATGGTGATCTTCCGACTCCCGATGGAAAATGTTGGTGGAGAAAAGCATTGAACATGTTGATTGCCTTGTGTGTTGAGGGATTAGAAGAATCCACAGCCTTAAAGGGGTTATCCAGCGCTACAAAAACATGGCCACTTTCCCCCTACTGTTGTCTCCAGTTTGGGTGGGGTTTTGAAAATCAGTTCCATTAAAGTAAATGAAGCTTAATTGCAAACTGCACCTGAACTGGAGACAACAGTAGGGGGAAAATGGCCATGTTTTTGTAGCGCTGGATAACCCCTTTAAGCTGTCTGCCAGAGAAACCATGGCCAGCCATATATCTGCAGAGAAAATGTAGCATTACATGCCAGCCATTCAAATGACCATCCATGTAATGTGTTGACATGCTGGGTCTGCCTAGGGCTGCTCTCATCCCCATAGATGGGGGTCCCATATTGGGAAATTTTCTCTGTATGGTCCATATGGTTTAGTAGATAATTCATGAGACTATCCATTTTTTAAAGGGACAGTTTCATAAATTATCTACTAAACCATATGGACATAACAGAGAAAATTTCCCAATGGTTCTGTGTCACAAGAATAAAGATTGCCACTCTAGAACCTAAATAGTTACTTGATCAGAATTATCATCATGCCTATGTCTGCCATTAGCCCTGGCACCAGCCCTGGCATATTGCAGATGAATCTAGTCTATAGTAATAAAATAAAGGCCATTCCCAGCTCCAGTGAAGATAAAAAAAAGTAAAAAAAAGGGAACAGAATGGCCATTCCATTTTTAGTGTTTGCTTTATGACACGCTGCTAGTAAACAAGTTGTCATCCGAGCCTCAAACTTCTCCTCTTGAGATTCAGCTATCAGACTTTCTAGTATAGATGTATAAATAGGCCGATTGTTCGTGTCAACTCGACAGATTTTAGTGGAATTTCCTTCAACACATCTGCATTTGTTATGCATTACGCTATTGTTATGTCCGACCTGTTACGCTTCTTCATTGTCAAGCCAGTTTGGAATTGGAATTTTAACACCTTTAAAGATTGCTGAAAATAATAATAATAATAATAATAATAATAAACATGGAAATTTTTTTTACTTGGTCTGATGTCAAGGTAATTACGTGGATTTTTCTTTTTATTCAAAGGGATTGTTTACTGTAAGCCAAAAAGATAATGTTAAAGGTATGCCTCTCTATATGTCAGCAGCCTTGCTGACAGATTCCCTTTAATGGTGCGTTCACACCTACAGGATCTGCAGCTGATTTTCTGCAGCAGATTTCATTTAAATAACTGAACACAGCATCAAATCTGCTGCAGATCTGCTGCAGATCCTGTAGGTGTGAACGCACCCTAAGGGGCTGTTCCAAACAAATGTGATTGATAAGTCATCAATTACTGATCAAACAAACCGCACTGTGCAATCAGCTGATCCACAGGTTTGCTGGGTGAAGACACAGATGAAAAAGTAATGGCCCATTTACTGTTTGACCTTCTGTTAAAAAGAGGTAACTCTAAACATAGAGGGCATTACAGGAAGGTCTAATGAATTGATCCAATCCTATGAACACTCTTCCCCTTCTGATTTTTCCTTCAGATTGTGAGTGTGGTTAAACTTTAAGCCAAGTTATTTGAACGATGTCTCAAACCTGGCATTGTTACAGAATGACACTTATTTACTGTAATATAATGGGGTACTTCCTTTTACTGTAATCACTTAGAGGTGTCCTTGGCCCTGGTAAGCTGTGTGCTTGTATACAGATGTGTGGCCTAATCTTCAGGAAAAAGAAACCAGGCTAGAGCTTGTTTTGATCTGCCCGGTCATGTGCTATTGTCAGTCAGTAAAACAGCTGCTGTAAATTGCTAGCGTCAGCAAGTTGATCTTTTGCAGGTCCTGGTTATTCCCAGATCAAGAATTCTGAGCTGATGAAAGGGTTATTCCACTTAAAAATAACTTTTGATATGTTTCTGCCCATTGTGAGACTAACAGTTCATTCCATACTTGTTATTATCCATTCAGTCTCCTTCCCCCAGTTCTGAGCTGCTGCTTTTTGATGAAGACACAAAAATCTGTGTGTCTCCCTTCTGAGACAGATGATGTAAAAAGACGGATCCTGAAGATCTGCTTACAAGAACAGCAATAATAATAAGGCCCATTTGCTGGTTGCAGTAAAATGCTCCATCTTGACAGCAGCACACAAGTGGCTAAATAGAAACAATGAAAGGCATTTTTTGTAATTTCCATCATATGGCAATGGTTTTGGAAAGAAAAATGAATTTTAGCATCAAAACGCACGCAAAAAAGACATTTTTAGTGTTTCTGGCACAACAGCGCTATGTACTGTATTCAGCCTGGATTAGTCTGGGGAAACTTTCCGCATCCAGTTGGCTGATGTGGAACAAGACAGACGGTACATGTTGGTCTTCGGCAGATTTCCATCAAAACTGTACATTCTGCTCTTACAAACTGTACTCATAAAAAAGGACCATTATATATATAGTTTTCTATTTTGGCAATAACAGAGCACAAATGGGACAAGAATAAAAATAGTCTCTAAGAAAAGGGGAGGACCATAATGTTGTGTTGTAAGAATAAAAGCAAATCAGTGTATTTTATTATAAGTAAAGTAACAATATAAATTGAAAATCAGATTATCTATAAAAATAAATAAAAAAATTAAATACATAAATACATGTGATGTGCCGATCCTGTGTTAAAGGAAGCCTGTCACCCCGGCTGCCGGGGTGAAGCCTGCTGACCCCCCGGTGGAGCCCTTTATACTTACCCCTTTCTCGAAGTCCCGATCCCGGACCCCGTCGCGCTGCTGAGAATTCCCGATCGCAAGCCGTGCGCACGCTCACCAGAGATGAGTCCGATGCCCATAGAGAATGACTGCTCTATAGAGCAGGCTTCAAAATTTATCATTATAGCGATTAAGGGAAACTGACAGCAAGGAAATGCATATATCCATGCTGTCAGTTTCCAGATCAAAAACAGTACATACTTACTATCTGCGCTTTGCGTGATCTGGCATCCGCCTCTTCCATCCTCCGGCCGCTACTGTATCTTCAGGCTGCAGCCTCCCTCAGAATGATTGACAGCCGTGGAAGGCGGGGCCTGAGGATACAACACAGGAGAGCAGGATGCTTAATCACAAGCAGTGCAGAAGGTAAGTGATCTGGATGGTTTACATGGCTGCACAATAGATACAAGGATCATTTGTGCAGCCCAGGTGCTCCATTTATCGTGTCATGTAAAGGCACTGCAAACAAGCACTGATCTCGCTGATCGTCCACAGTCGACACATTTTTAAATGTAAAAGGAACCTTAATTCTACTGCTTAATCCAATTGGAGGGATGTCCCTACACTGTCTGACATTATCCAATGAGAGCTGACAGTGTTGGACTGTTTAGGGACGTGCCCCCAACTGGTAACACCCAGTTGGTTAGTGATTCATACATTTCTAGTAAGGCTGGGTTCACACTACATTTTTGCAATCCGTTTTTTTTTAATCAGTTTTTTTTGCAAAAAAACGGATGAAAAAAAACAGTTGCCTTTCTGTGCATCCGTTTTGATCAGTTTTTCCATTGACTCCCATTATAAAAAAATGGATCAAAATGGATCATTTTTTTTTAACGGACACAAAAATGAGGTCAACTACGTTTTTTGTGTACATAAAAAAAAATGGATCCGTTTTAATCCATTTTTTTTTTTAAATGTCAGTGGAAAAATGGATGCACACACATTAATCTGTTTTTTATTCATCCGTTTTTTATCGTTTTTTTTTTGTTGCAAAAAATGGATGAAAAAAAAGGGATTGCATAAACGTAGTGTGAACCCAGCCTGAGAATAACAGTTGTTACAGTAGGTACAGGTTTTGCAGTGCTGCAGTATTCTGTATATATGAGTACTCCTATCATTGCATTGGGTGTCTTATTGAGGAAGCTTGTAATGTGTTGGTTGTGTTAAGTGGAAGAAGAAGACTTGTTTTAGAGGAGGATCCAGATTGGGAGATTCCCGTCTATGATTCCATATTCCCTATTAGTATAGAACAGCTAGATAATAAAATCTAAGGGAACAACTCTGTACACCTTGTCCTAAACTTTTGAACCTATAGATCTCTTGTTGTTATTCCAGACTTCCTGACCGGACATCTACCACTCTGCCGTATCACTATGCGATGTCTTAAACTGCACATGTATGCACTTTCTGCTTCCTGTCACCTGCAACGTCTAAACATTTCTCAATCCCATGATCCAACCAAAATGCTTGTGGATATTCTCCCCATGTCCTGGTGGAAACCATGTAAAGCTGGAAATACATTTCCAAGTTTGTTTAGGCCAACAATGTAGTATGTAAAGGGTCACCCTAACTGGAGGACGGATGTTTTCTAAGGCTATGGTCACACATAGTATGAGAAAAGATCATCCTGGCCCGTACTGCAGTATCTGCCTGATGATCTTTAGTCGCTGAGTTCTGATGCGGGCGCATCCGTGCGCACCTGCATCAGAACTCCCCACGGCACACAATGGAGCGTGCGCCCGGAGCCGCACGCTCCATTGTGTGAACTGACAGGGTTTTCTGCGGCCGCTATTCACTGAATAGCGGCTGCAAAAAAACGACATTTTTCTACGGTGCCGCTAGGGACTGACTGTATACTATGTGTATACACTCCATTCAGGATTTCCTCAGCCTGCAGCACTACGTAAGTACCGCAGAAATCACGGCTGTTGTAACAACGTAGTGTGAACATAGCCTAAAGGTGTGATATGTTGGACTTCTATGTGTGTGAAGGTTAAACTCATACCATATACTTCTGGAATAGCTTAAAAGGAACCTCTCATCGCTTACTGAACCAAAATGAAGTCATTAAAGAGACTCTGTCAGTAGGTTTCTGCTGTCCTATCTAAGGGTAGCATAAACTAGTGACAGAGAAGCTAAACACAATGATGTATCATCTACATTGTTCTGTGCAGCTGATCCAGAGATATCCTCCTGAATAACATAGACAATAAGTAGTCCTCTTCATGATGTGCATGTGCTCAGTAGTCCTGCATATTCATGAGCACCAGCAAACTCAGCCCACTGGCTGCTGATTGGCAGTTGACTTCCTATACAGTATATAGGCACAGAGCTGTCAATCAACATCTAGTGGGTGGAGGGAGTGTCACAGCACAAAGCCAGTTCTTCTGCACATTAGGAGAACCGCTGAACACAATGATGTAAGTAATATACCGATCTGTTCAGTATTTCTGTCACTATTTCATGCTGGTTTAAGCGAAGGCAGCAAAAATTAGTTTCAGATTCCCTTTAAGGTGGTTCCCAGTGCCTTGATTAATACATCTGACCCTATAGCAAAACAAGGAGAGATCTATCAGTCATGGCTGGTGAGGCAGGGAGCAGCCGCTGGAGACCAACATGATGATTTCAGTTCGGGCAGCATTAAAGTGGTGTTTGTAAGTCAGGAGAGATATGGATGACTAAGTATTCAGCTGATTTTTGCAGAAATATACTTTTGTGTAACAGCCGTGACCCAGTTTGACAACAATTGATCTTTGTATTTTCTTACGTAGAGACACAGTAGCGGCACTCTCCCATAGGTAAAATTGCTTTATTTCTTAGGCAAAGACATTGGACAAACAGTGCGATCCACAGGGAAAGCTACGAATCGTTTCGCGCTACACGCGCATCAACAGGCTCGTAGCTTTCCCTGTGGATCGCACTGTTTGTCCAATGTCTTTGCCTAAGAAATAAAGCAATTTTACCTATGGGAGAGTGCCGCTACTGTGTCTCTACGTAAGAACTTACCTATTATGTCTTTGGCAGAGCACCACCCGATGGTATAACAGCGGTTCCTGCTTCAGCACTCAGCCCGAGCTTGCTTTATATGTTGACCGGTGTGCCAGCCATTTCTTCTTTGTTGGCGTGATCTTTGTATTTGTTGTTTTTCACAGATTGCATGCACGCTGCCAAAAAGATATCCCTTGGAATGCGGACTTGATATCATCTTGAACATGAGTAAGTTCCCAATGTTTTTAGTATATAATGTTTCTGCCTAATAATTGGTGTTGGTTATACGACTTGTTTCTTGCATTGTCGTATTTCTTCAGTTAGTAGAAGAAATCACAGGCTTCTTCAGTATTAACCCTGTGTGTTAGGGGACGTTGTTATTACAGAGCCATGACTCATAAGCGTAATCTTACATGAGTTTGTGGTTGTCTTGAAGTCTGCTTTTCCTGCATATTGTGCTGATGTAACCGTCTTACTTTCCATGAAAGTAATGGTGCGTTTACACAGGCAGATTTATCTGATAGAATTTGGAAGCAAAGCCAGGAATGGATTTGAAAAGAAGAGAAATCTCAGTCTTTCCTTTATGACCCATTCCCTGTTTATGGTCTGTTCCTGGCTTTGGCTTCAAAACTTCAGATCTTCAGAAAACTGTCAGATAAATCTGCCTGTGTAAACGCACCAAAACTTGTATGCCTTCTATGACTGTCACCTGCAGATGCTTTGGGCTTCAGGTAAGAAGGGAATAGAGATAAAAGAACAGGCATGCAGTTATTTGGTTTATTGAAACTATTTGCACTCACTTAGGGCCCTTTTACACTGAAAGATTATCTGACAGATTATCTGCCAAAGATTTGAAGCCAAAACCAGGAATGGATTTGAAAAGAGGAGAAATCTCAGGCTTTTCTTTATTACCTGCTCTCTGTTTATAGTCCATTCCTGGCTTTGGCTTCAAATCTTTGAAAGATAATCTGTCAGATAATCTTTCCGTGTAAAAGGGCCCTTAGAAGGATTGCACAATAGGCACAGCTCCAGTCTAAGAAGTTAAAGGGGAACTCCTGCAATTTTTTTTCTTTCAAATCAACTTGTATCAGAAAGTTATACAGAATTGTAATTTATTTGTATTTCAAAATCTCAAGTCTTCCAGTACTTATCAGCAGCCGTACGTCCTGACGGAAGTGGTGTATTCTTTCCAGTCTGACGCAGTGCTCTCTGCTGCCACCTCTGTCCATGTCAGGAACTGTCCAGAGCATAGAAAAACCTCTCCTGCTTTGGACAGTTCCTGTCATAGACAGAGATGGCAGCAGAGAGGACCATGTAAAACTGGAGAGAATACACCACTTCCTGTAGGACATACAGCATCTGATAAGTACTGGAAGGCTTTAGATTTTTAAATACAAGTGATTTAAAAATCTATATAACTTTTTGGCACCAGTTAATTTGAAAGAGAAAAAATTAACACCGGAGTTCCCCTTTAAAAGTAAATCTGCCGTCAGGTCTGATGATATTAATCTGCTGGTATTGTAGAATAGGGGACAATATTGGGTGATGGATGCTGCCTTCAGTATCTTAATCTTCTGTGTTTTTTACTGGGAAAATGAGTTTTATTCAATATGGATATTAGCTGTTTGGTGCCCTGGGGGGGGGGTTATTTTATCCTTGCTATGCCCACCCATACCCCTCCCATCTACTCCTATAGCCATGCCTGAGCATGGAGACTATACCGCCACTCAGCTGTGATGCAACAAAGAGACAGATGCAAAGTATTGCGCATGCATGAGACTGTGCATCAGTCTCTTTCTTACATCATACTGTGGCTATAAGAGAAGATGTAATTAGAAGGGCACTTATCTATTATCCATCTGGGCATGTTCGTATCCCCAGATGGGTATGTGATACATTGTTTATGTATATAATATACAATAGTGATTATTTATTTTATATAAATATTTAGACAATTTGTTGTTGTTTTGATTATTTGTATTACTACCATTCCTAATAATAAATGGTTTTATCCATTGAAGAATACATCTTGGTGCCGCTCTCTTCTATTTTTGTCCTCCATTTGGCTCACAACATGTATTTTTAGATAATGGTTTACATTATAGTTTCCTCTCAAGCATGTTTGCTGTTTACGTGATGGTGGAATTGCGGAGCTGTATCATATATACACCATGAGCTGGAGCCCTCTGCATCAGACTTTCTACAACACCTTTAAATGTTTGTTTTGGTTTCTGGTTTGGTTTCTGTTAATGGTTAACGCAGCCTGGGCCACAGAAACAGTCTTTGGTTGACTCCCTAATATAGGGGAAGCAATATAGTGTAATGGGCAAGCCATATGTAACATAGAAACATAGAAGAAAGTTTTTCTGTAGGTAGAAAAAAAACACCCGGTCCATCTAGTCCGTCCTTTCTATGACAGATGGTATGATGTAATGTAGATCTTGTTTGGGACCTGTATACAGTGCCGGACTGGCCCATTAGAGGATCGGAGGATCCTCCGGTGGGCCCCCAGCTTTACAACCTGTACAAACACTGACTGACAGTGTTCTTCATTGGTGGGCCCCCAGGATCACTTCCTCTGGTGGGCCCCAGATACCCCAGTCTGACACTGGCCTGTATATAACATATTATCTCCCAGTGCTATAACAGGGGCCCGCATCTATGAGCGAAGACTAGCTGCATCCATTTTGGCTGACCATATAGTATATGAATAATCATTTATCTGAATGGTTGCCATATAATACCACTACAAGGGAGATGTGTGCCTGGCTGTAGCATCTCCTGGCAGCTCTGGTATTAAAGGGGTTATCCCTGATAACTATAAACAGATGGGAATCTCTGTTATGAACTCAGACTTCCCTCTCTTACCTTTTCCACTGCTCCCCATTGCTGCCACAACTCTATAGGGGACACCCTAAAATAAATATTAGTCACTTTTCCCCAGGATAGGTGGTGAGAACCTATTGATGTATATTTGATTACCGGTGGATAAAGAGGGTGGATGCAGCTTTAAGGCTGGCTGGAAAACGTGGATGCAACCATAGGCCATAAGCTGTATCCATGTTTTCCAGGACTCCCTAGGGCTGCTTCCAACTTCTTCAGCCACCGGTAATCAAATGCCGAGCATTTGATTTTGGATGAACCCCAGCATGCCTGAGATTTGCTGATCTCTAGTGAGTATCTGGTCAGCGGGGGTCTGACCACTGGGCCCCCGACCAATGATAAGAATGCATATACTTTATACCCCTGTGTGAATGGAGCAGCAGTTGAGCGTATGTTCTTTAATCAGTGTGACCACTATGAGTACCTACTTCCAGTATGACACAGTGCTCTCTGCTGCCACCTCTGTCTATGTCAGGAACTGTCCAGAGAAAACTTCTCCTGCTCTGGACAGTTCCTGTCACGGACAGAAGTAGCAGCAGACTCTACCTGTCTGCCGTGGGTCTGGAGTAGGGACCACTACAAAATAATCCAGATGCCTAAACAATATAACAAAGGGCTCCTGTGTATGGATGGGAGATTTCAACATGAAGCGGAAACACTGAAAAAGTGCAAAAGAAGTCATAGTCAGGATCATGTCTGCGACCTTAACGTAGTAAAGAAAAACTTGGAAAAAGTTAGTCAAAAACAGCTTTCTCTATATTTGGAGCCGGTTTCCTTTTTACATGGGGCAAGTAACGGCAAAAAGAGGCCTTCCTTTCTCCAAAATAAATTCTGCAAGTCACTGACCATGAGATTTCCTCACAGGAGGCTTGTCAGTCTCCTACGGACAAGGTCTCATGGCCACACTTTTATTCGGATAGACTGACTAGTATCCTTACTACTATTATTAAGAATGTGATTATTAGTGTGAGAATTGTATGAGGTAAAAATTGAGGACACATGTACTGTGTATGACTGTAATTGGATGCATTTAAAGGGGTAATCTGGAGATTTGTTTTCTCAGATCAACTGGTGTCAGAAAGTTATAGATTTTTTTTTTTTTTCTGTTTAAATCTAATGTACCATCAGGTACATTTGTTTTAAGTATTTCACATGAAAAAAACAGCGCCAGCGTGGGGAAGGCGGTGCCTCAGTTCTTTTTTTCAACAGCGGCCTGATTCCCATGAATGACAATGTTTTTTTTATCGAGCACCGACCTGGGCTAAAGCACTGGAGGCGAACCGGCAGAAACTCCCTCCCCTCTATGACACAGCTCCATTCCATTAGAATCAGTGGCAATGTGCAACAGTTAAAGCGAATGTACCTGATAGTACATTAACTTTAAAAACTTTCCAGTACTTACTAGCTGCTGTATGTCCTGCAGGAAGTGGTGTATTCTTTCCAGTCTGACACAGTGCTCTCTGCTGCCACCTCTGTCCATGTCAGCAACTGTCCAGAGCAGTAACAAATTCCCATAGAAAACTTCTCCTGATCCGGACAGTTCCTGCTCCTGTAGAGAGATCTGTGTCAGACTGGAAAGAATACACCACTTCCTGCAGGGCAAACAGTTGCTGATGCCCATATTTATTTTTTAAGATTTACAGTATATCAATGAGAAAAAAAAGGTTTTGCTCCACTGCGTGTCATATTTAAATATACTCACCTAGCGGCATTCCCACCATACAGCAGCACACAGAACACTGTAAAATCTCTGGGGTTCCCGTATACAATCTTTGCATGGCTTGACTATGTGCATTAGCCCTTTGGCCTTGTCCATATGTCATTGATCCAGTGTTTGGTTTCTCTTGCCATTATAAAAGGTAACTGGGAATGGAATCCAAACACGGAGGATGAAGTTTTATCCTCCCCATGATGACTGAATTATGATCCGGGAACCTTGCCTTGATACACACATAATTATATAAATGTTTAAGAGGTTAATGACCACAGGATAAATAGATACTGCTTGCTAAATATAGCTCCAGGAATTACCAATGATGAAACAATTAGTTTATTTCATGATGTCATTAAGTTTTGATTTTTATTTACATTGTTATCCAATGATAAAACCTCCGTAGCTTTTTCCAGTCTGTAGGGAATTGTCTAGAGTGGGAGCAAACCTTTCCTGCTCTGGACAGTTCCTTACACAGACAGAGGTGGCAGCAGAGAACACTGTGTCAGAATGGGAAGAATACACCACTTCCTGCAGGACATACAGCAGCTGATAAGTACTGGAGGGCTTGAGATTCTTTTTTTTCTTTTTTTAAATAGAAGTCATTTACAAATCTTTATGCTTTTCCGGCACCAGTTGATTAAAAAGTATTTTTTTCCCCAGAGTACTCCTTTAAGCACTGTATACAACTTTCTGTTATACCCAATGTGTAGGCTGTGGCCTGAACAGTATGGTCTCCAAACTGATAAATTATTTTAGAGAGACTTTTACAGCCAGTGCTGATGTATTTAGCTCACAGAGCTTTGCATAGACAGGTATATACATATATATGTTTTCACTTCTCAATCTTCCCATTCACTGGTTAAACACAGAGCCTGGAAATGAGTAAGACCAGTGTCACACGCCGCTCGTACATGGTACAGAAAGCTGGAGTGTTGTGCACTGCACGTATTAGGAGGTGTACATCTGTCATATCCTTGGCTGTCTGTGCACCATCTCACTGAAATCTACACCAGATCTGAGGTGGAGTAGATTGCAGGTATAATTCCGTTTCTGGCAGAAATTATACTAAATCTCCCGGGCTGCAGAAGACAACGTCCCCTCCCGCTAACTCCTGCCAGCATTTATACAGAGGAGTGTAAACACACTCAAGACTCATAAATGTGCAACTTTTGTACATCAAAACACTGGTGTGCAAAGTATGATGCATTCCCCCAATTGTGTACTACAATAAATAAATTGGGAAAATCTGGAGAATTGTTTTTTATAAACTGGTGTCACAAAGTTATATAGAACTGTAAATTACTTTTTATTACAAGAACTCATGCCTTCCAGTACTTACCAGCTGCTGTATGTCCTGCAGGAAGTAGTACATTATTTCCAGTCTGACACAGTATTCTATGCTGCCACCTCTGTCCTTGTCAGGAACTGTCCAAACCAGGAAAGGTTTTCTATGGGGATTCGCTACAGCTCTGGACAGCTCCTGTCACAGACAGAGATGGCAGCAGAGGGCACCGGATCAGACTAAAAATAATACACCACTTCCTGCAGGACATAGAGCAGCTGATAAGTACTGGAACTTTTAAGTAGTTTACAAATTTGTATAACTTTTTTTGGAACCAATTGATTAAAAAAAAAATCAGTCTCCAGTGTCCCCCTTTAATAACTCTAGATTAGATTGGGAGGGAGAGTCTGTCTGTATGGACACTTTATTGACACTGTCCAAGTCTCAATAGTCCCCATTAATCCTATAGGAGCCAGCAGAGGGGATAGTTGTACATGTTACTTGATATATGATTATGAGTCATGTTATACTGAGTGTAGGGGAAACATCGGAGGGGTTGTTGTCTTGGAGTAGATCTGTTTTGTACAATTCAGAAGAAGTTTGTGGTTTGCAAGTCTGGAAAGAAATGACAGCAGACTACTTCTTCTGTCCCCAGGGAAGCCCGTAATGTACTCATGTCAGCCTACTCAGAAAATATTGGATTAGGTCACTTAACAGTATAGAAAATATATCATGTACCATGGAAGACTTGGTTACTATGTGGAAGGCTTTACAGCCCCAAACAGTTCAGGAGCTTTGCAACACCTCTTTGACACCATCATTTAAAGTGACTCTGTACACACAATCTGACCCCCCCAAACCCCTTGTACCTTCAGATAGATGCTTTTAACTCTTATGCAAAGTTTTGTTGTTGCTTCCTTTGGATCGGCACCTTTTATAGGTTGGACATTGCAACCTTTATTTTTTATAGTCTTATTATAAAACTACTTAACTTCAGTTCAATATGGGGACTATAAGTAGGCTCCCATTTCAATAGAACCAATTCTAGCATGATGTGCATTATGGCCTTATTCTTCTCAGTTATTTCTTGCTAAGTCCGTGAGTCTGACAGATGAGTACACAGTTAACATGCCTGGCTGTTCCTGGAAGAGCTCAGCCTTGTCTCCCCCCACTGTACTAGAAATCACGTAGGCAAATCCCATGTTCATTAATACAGCAGACATTAATTTATAGAGCTTGCGTAATCCTGAGATAGGAGTATATGTTTTCTGTTAAGGGTCAGAACGCAGCCAAATCTTAATACAATGCCTCTTGCCGTGATCAGTCCTTAAAAACAATTGAGAACAATCAGATGGTTCTAATTAGGTGAAGCAGAGGCGGACATTGACATCACAGGGCCACTGCGCAAGAAGTGTATGTGGGCCCCCTCCCTTCAGTGCCAGCTAAAGGAATATAATATACTTTATAGGAAAAAAAAAACCTCAGTCACACATACAGTAGGATACATGATGCACAGATAGATCACTAATATGCTGGTAGATATACATTTCATTCACACATAGGAAACATGGCATGTGCGTACCATGCAGTCAGTGGATATGCTGCATACAAGACACTCATACATAGGACAGATATAGCACATGATCCACTCACATATAGAACATGTGCAGCACATGCCCCTCTTATTCAGTGCGTACAAGCACTACCCACCACCTATACAGTGGACTTATGCTACACATAGGACATGTACTCCCGGGCCACAGATGTAGTTATGGACAGAGAGGCAGGGCGAGGAAGGGGGAGGGGAGAAGGGAAAGTGAGGCAATGACACGGTGGCGGGGAGGTAGTAGGGAAAGTGAGGCAGTAACAGGAGGCGGAATAGGCCCAGAGAGGCAGTGACAAGAAGGAGCAGTAGACACATATAAACAGTGTGACAGGACAAAGTAGTAGGGACAGAGAGGCAGTGACAGAGGGGGCGTAAAGACAGTGTGGCAGTGACAGAGGGGGAATCAGTATGGTCAATGAGGCAGTGACAAGAGGGGAGGCAGTGACAGGAGGGGAGGCAGTATGGACAGCGTCATATCACAGGAAGAAGGACAGTGAAGCAGTGACAGGAGGGCATTCAGTAGGGACAGTGAGGCAGTGACACGGTGGTGGGGAGGTAGTAGGAAAAGTAAGGCAGTAACAGGAGGCGGAAGTAGGCTCAGAGAGGCAGTGACAGGAAGGAGCAGTAGACACATAGAAACAGTGTGACAGGACAAAGTAGTAGGGACAGAGAGGCAGTGACAGAAGGGGAATCAGTATGGTCAATGAGGCAGTGAGGGGAGGCAGTAGGGACAGTGTCATATCACTGGAAAAGGGACAGTTAGGTAGTGACAGGAGGGCATGCAGTAGGGACAGTGAGGCAGTGACAGTAGGGGAGGCAGTGGATAAAAAGAGGAAGTGACAGGAGGGGAGGCAAAAGGGACAGAGAGGCAGTGACAAAAGGGAGAAGTAGGGACAGAGAGGTGGTAAATACTAGGCAGACATTACACAGGTAAAAAGTGGAAGTCCACAGCTCCAAGTAAAATGTAAAGTCTTTATTTAGAAATCCTCTTAAAATCCAAACATAACAATAAAAAAACAGGCGTGTTTTTTATTGTTATGTTTGGATTTTAAGAGGATTTCTAAATAAAGACTTTACATTTTACTTGGAGCTGTGGACTTCCACTTTTTACCTATTGCCACCGGAAAATGGCCCGGATCTCTGTTTCCTTCCACCTGCTCCAGACGTAATTGAGGACCAGCACCACTGACTATTGCACACATGGTGAGCTGATTTGCCTTTCTACAGACATTCCACAGGCTGTGTGGAGACAACATTTTCTGCACCAACCTTCCCCATCCCTTTTCTGTTCTCCTTCCATTGGCTGGTGGCTTGTGAAATGATAAGCTACCAGTCGATAGGAGACAGAGGCAGTACTGGCAGCTGCTGTGCTACTATTCTGTACTATTACAGCAGGTACTGAGTCAGTGTGAGGGGGAGACAGCTCAGCTGTATATGGTGTGCGGTCTTCTCTCCTCACTCATAAAAGTAATAGCAGCGGAGGCTGGCCAGGAGCCTAAGAGGAGACAGCACCAGTTACAGGATAGCTGATGTTGCACACGGGGCAGCTGCCCCCCCATCTTACACCTTGCACATACTGCAAGCTTGCCAATCATCCCATTTAGGCACTCCACGCACACTCTGAATACATTACAGGCGCCCCACTCACTTATAGAACAGGTGTAACACGTGTTGATCAAGTGCACGTCGCTTTCACATTACAGTTAACAAGCATTATAAATAATATATGGTTTTTAATACCTAATAAAATTACTCAGGCACAATAAATCATCATAAAACTATAACATAAAATAAAACATTTCTTATACATAAAATCAACAAATGACATAGTTGTAATGGCAGTCTTAGTGCTGGAGATATTAATGACCACCTCAGGGCCCTTGCAGAGTATATACTACAGAGTATCTAGTCACTGCTCCCATATATTATGTAAGTCTTCAATAGCATATAATAAAAAGCACCTGCACTGAAGTAACTTCCTTATTATATGCAGTTGTGGATTTACATCATAAATGGAAGCAATATGGGTATTAGTGTAATTCAGCGAGGGTGATGATGTCAGGGTTGCCAGCTGTCCATATACACGATCTACAGAAAAATGGGTGTTTTCTTCTTCTGCCATCCACATTCTCTTTCTGTGACTTTTCTTTTCTAAGAAACCATGCATTTGTGGTGTCCCACCACGGTAGTTGCTATTGGTTACACCCTTCGTAAAAGCCTGTACTTATAAGTGTAAGTGGTGATGTAGTAGTACCAGAGTTTCATCACAAGATGTCGCTATTGCAAGTATGTAAGCTTAGTTATTGCTGTAGTACTCAAAGGGTTATTGTTTATTTGTGTGTCACATGGATCTGTATGCCAATGAGAGTTCTTTCTTCTTTTCACCTTCATCATGTCTCTCTTTGCTTCTCACATACGCACTCCTCACCCACTCACCGCTCACCTTACATGCGCTGTAGGAAGGAAGTCACATGGGTAGAGGAAGCGTAGGGATTTTTGTCTTTAGACTCTGTAGAGATAGGATGTTTCTTCAGTTTCTTCTCAAGTAACTTTATTCAACACTATGCAGTGTTAAACCTTCACTTGACAGGACCAGTAAGTGACCATCTCAACCAACTCAGTGGACAAGGAGAGACACAGTGCAGGAAAGTATTTATAAGAAAGTAAAGGAACTGATCCGGATAGAGCAAAGTTGCTAGAAGCAACTCGCAGCGCAGGTGTAAGCAGGGAACCCTCAGCATTCCGCTCATCCCAGGTAACAAGGTCTGGGGCTTGTGTCACCCTCTAGGACGGGTCACTTGTGGGCAATAGGGTGTGCAATACTGGTGGGCAATAGGTGGTGCAAAGACCAAAGAGTCAAAACACAGGCACAAGTATTCTCTCTTCTCAAGTATTCTTCTATTTCTACCTCCGAAGTTCCGGCAGAGCACAGTACTACTTAGGTTAGGACTCTCTCAACAACCTCCTCTCTAATTCTCTGATCCTCTCTTCTACCTCGAGTATTTTCAGAGTAAACAACATTATATTTATGTTAAAGAGACTCTGTGATCTTTCACTAAGCTCCAACACAGTACACACACACTCCTTGGGTCATCTTCCCTTTTTTGTGGGTGGCATAACCAATAGTCCCGGTGGGTCACTATTCCACTCGGGACCACCGTCATAAGAACCCAAGGGACCCCGCAACAACCCGGCAGGTCACTGACCACAGGGGAACAGGGTATAGCCAGCCCATTAAACTAAAATCAGGTGTGCCACCATACCTGTGTGCCCAACCAGCACTGGCATCACGACAGATTACCATCACTGGGCAAGGCTGTATCTCGGCCAACCACCAGAGAACTGGGGTCACACCTAACCATCTGGCAAGTGACCGGCCGTACCTCCTCCACAACGGGGGTGGTCACCACACATTGTCTTTTATTTTGCCTTTTTTATTTTCCCAATGTTTTTGGTAACTTGAAATGGGACAGTCAGATGACCCCCACACACTCCATTCAGAGCACATGAACAGTCCTTTTTTTGAACCACGGCCCAGTTCCTGCGCACTGTGCCAGTCTATTCCAGGTCACTGGCCCGCCCTGAAGCCCCTCCCCTCTGTGACGTGGCTCCATTGATTCTAATGGAGCCGCGTCACAGAGTGAAAGGCAGAACGTCATGCTCAGCTGAGCTAAAGGGTTATTTGAGGAGTGTTAAAGAGGTATTTTTTCCAAAATAAATTTTTTTACCCTTATAATATGCCAAAGTCATAGTCTGAAAGGTGTTGGTACTTATCAGCTGCTGTATGTCCTGCAGGAAGTGGTGTATTCTTTCCATTCTGACACAGTGCTCTCTGCTGCCACCTCTATCCATGACAGGACAGTTCCTGTCACAAACAGAGATGGCAGCAGAGAGCAGTGTGTCAGACTGGAAAGATAACTTTACTTCCTGCAGGACATACAGTAGCTGATAAATACTGGAAGCATTGTGATTTTTAAAAAAGAAGTAATTTACAGATCTTTATAACTTTTAGACACCAGTTGATTTGAGAACTATCTTTTTTTCCGGAGTACCCCTGTAATGGGCACAGTTGTACACACAGTTACACAGTTACTACCACAGCCTGGCTACCTGTTACTTGCTGTATATTTCCACTGTGTGGAGAGGCGTATGTTATTCTAACTTGACCGCTGGCATGTGTTTCAGATGAAGAGGAAGCCCTCAATCTTATTATGAAGGACCTGGCCGCCCTGGGGAGATGTGGAGGATTGCTGGACAGTAATCGCAACAAAAATAACAAGCAGGTAATTCTTTTTATCCTGTTTACTTTTCATTATTTTTAATAAAGTCTAAATGTAAGAAGAAAATACCAATAGCGTACAATATAATCAGGACTGGGTGAAACACTCCACACAATAGGAGTGGGCACAATATAACTAAGCTAAACCATTTGTGTTTGATTAGTAGGGGTCTGACCTTTAGGGTTCCCACCAATCAACACAAGTAAGGGGTCACAGTGTTCCATATGCCTGGTACCTTTTGTAGCTGTGGTAGATACCAGTTTTAGGCCCTAGTCACATTACTTTTTCTTTTTTTTTTTAAGGGAAGTATGAGTTAGTATAGTAGACTACACTATTCCATATCTAGGGATCCATAAATAAAAAAAAACCCAACAAATATGTTACATATATATCATCTATGGGTGATGGATTACAAAGTTTGACATTTGTCCCAAACATCTGTTTAAGGCCAGTTTTACACGTACAGGAACGCAGGGGATTTCACGCTGCAAGTTCTGCAGCTACTTGTCAATTCTTTAAGTGGAGAGCGGCGGCGGCGGAGGCGTGCGAGCCCTCCCATGGACAGTCTATGGCACACTGAGGCAGGCGGGATTCCGCCTTATTTACTCAGTGTGAACGTACTCTAAAATAATACATGGTTTTAATGGGGCCTTCCAAAAAAAAAAAACAACAGAAGTCCACAGCCCACGTTCTGGGGTCACTGACAAAATATGGTTATTTGAGTTCATTTTGGCATCATTTAAATATTCTTGTGAAAACTGTTTGAATACACCTAACTTGCCAGATAAGGTATGAACACACCGTAAACGTTTCCTGTACAAATGTATTGTTTTTATTGTGGATGTTTTTCTTTTGTGCTTGCATCCGGTCTGTCATACCCCTAGCTATATAAAAGAACTGGTTAGAAAGTGACTTTTATAAATGCAGAATGGACACTTTACCCTTCTGCACTGGAATTTAAGGGCACTGAGTTTAGGTATGAGGAAGTTCTCACAAAAAGTTCTTGAATGTTCGCAACAATATTTAAATATTCTCTAAATTCCTGAGTATAACGTTAACTTGGTCCTATTCATGTTTATCAGTAGATTTCCAATAACAACAATAAAAAAACAAACAAAAAACTTTCTTGTTCTTTCTTTTGAAAATGTATTTCCCCATAAATTTACAGCTGGATAGTTTAAAAAAAAAAAAAAGACTTCTAGTTCAATAACACAGTTATTAACTGTTCTGCCGAGTAGAAAACACCGGAAAGATGTCATCTTGTCTGGGGACAAGGAGAAAAGGAAAAGCTTTCTTGTTTTGATTAAGTGAAAAGCTAGGCTGAACTTTAACCCAAAACAAAAACACTGCATCTGCCGGCGAAGTGGAGGAATTCAGGAGACCGGGAGGAAAGGGAAAGCTCCAAAACAATCAAAAATAACAAAATCTGATTTTTATTGACTTTATTTTTGTAGTATACCAGTAACAACACTTGTGTTTTTGTGAGAGTTCTGGCCAAAATGGGAACTTGGATAAGGAATATGAAACGTGAAACGGGGAAGTGGTGGGGCTTTTAATGTTCTTAGCCTTTTCCAAGGTATCCAAACTCTAAAAATACTAATACCTATACGCAGTGGGACAGTCATTCAGAGAGCTTTCTGTTCCTGTGAAATGAAGGACGACCCCAATCATGACAGATGGACATACCTTCACTTTTTGGTGGTCATTTTACATTTTTTTGACAATTTTATGCACCAAATGAGGATCTAAAACAAAGATTTTTTTCTCCGTAAACCTAAATTTTTGTTCACATAACGGTATGTAAGGTAGAAAGGAGTTCCATAGCAAAGATCACAGTGAGCCCCTTATTATGTCACCCAAGACTGAGAGCCTGATGCTTTTATGTCCCAAGTTTGTATGCATGAGTCCACCCAACCATCAAATGACGAACGAAAAATAGTTCATTTTTGTTTTTCAACATGTTGAAAAACTATCGTTGGTAGTTTGCCTATCGGTTGCATATCTGTTAGTGTAATAAGTCATTCTCCGATAAAACATGTTGTGTGGGTCGTCCTGAGGAACGATAATCGCTACGTGTAATACGGACTTAAGCCAGCTCATCGCTTCATTCCCACAATTGCTCACCAGTCTCCTCTCCAATCGAGTGCAGGTACGATATAGGCGGATCTAGTGGCATGGTAAAGTGAAAGATCTTATTTAAAACAGCAACAATCCCAGGTCACAGCATGCAACTCCTCAGGAAGACTCCAACAAGTTTCCAGTGTGGCACCCACCCTCAGTCAGGACTGACACTTATAAAGGCTAAAGGCCTTTAAAGGGATGTTCCCATCTGGAGTAGTTATGCCCTATCCAATGCATCCTGGTGGCCACACATGCGCACCACCACTACATTAATTCTTGATGTAGCTGATGGAAAGAGCTGAAAGCTTCATGCATGGCCCGCAGCTCCATTCACTCAAGATTTCGGGGTCCCTTTTCTGGAGATCACGAAGACTGGAGACACCAGTGGTGGGAACCCCAAACCCCGCCCCCGTGATCTCTTAGTTATGCCCTATATTGTCAACTGAATACTGTAGATTGGGCATAACCACTCCAAATTGGAATATCCCTATGGAGCCATGGTCAAAGCGTGCCAAAGCAAGTGTATCAATTGATACAAACAAACTAACACACACACACACACTATATATATATATATATATATATATATATATATATATATATATATACAGCTAAAGTGTGCAGAAATAGCAAAGAAAGTGCACGATCAGTATCAGGCAACCAGACAATATACATAAGCTTTGCATGGTATTTAAACAGTCTCAGTCTACGGTATAGGCCACAAGGCATTTACATACACATAGCAATCCCCATTAAATCAATGTACCTTAGTAGAACAGCAACAGCTCTCTTAGTAAATTGAGACTGTATGGAAAGCATGTATTAAGTTGGATCATGCACAAGTCCTATCCCCTTGTTCTTAAAGGGGTTGTTTAATCTTTCAAATCAACTGGTGCCAGAAAGTGCCAGAGATTTTTAATTTACTTCTCAAGACTTCTCAAGTCTTCCAGTTCTTATCAGCTGCTGTATGTCCTGCAGGAAGTGGTATTTTTCCCAGTCTGGAGAGCAGGGAAAGTTTTCTATGGGGAAATTGCTACTGCTCTGGACAGTTCCTGACATGGACAGAGGTGGCAGCAGAGAGCACCGTGTCAGATTAAAGAGAATACACCACTTCCTGCAGGACATACAGCAGCTGATCAGTACTGGAAGACTTGATTTTTTAATAGAAGTAAATTACAAATCTCTGGCACTTTCTGGCACCAGTTCATTTGAAAGAAAAAAAAAGGGTGAAAAACCCCTTTAATGGTCATATGCACATATATGCACAAACATTGCCCATGTACATCACCGCACCTCCGAGTTCTGTGAACCAGAGGCCACTCCTAAAGCTTCTGTTGATATGAATAGGAGCTTCAAAGCAAAACGACATGGAAAGAAATGGTGTGTCACTTTGCACAGTTTGCCATGAATAGGATTTTACATTTTTTACATTTTATTAAAGGGTAGCTGCATGTTTTTTTTTATGTGGAAACAATGCTAATTTCTATGCCTAATAGTTCAGATCCTAAAGGGAAGTTCTTGTCACTTTAAGGGCCCCATAGTAGCTGCGTCATGTGTTCTGTACAGTGTAGACTCAAAGATTTAACTCACAAAAGACATGAAACATTCAAGATGTTGTGTAGGCTGTGAGCGTTTAATTGAAAGTAGGGAGCGGGCACAGGCTCGTGTGTCACTTGTTTGCATGTGTTGTCTATCAGTAACCTGGCAACTGCAGCAGGACCCGTCTTCTGCCGCCAGTTAGTAAGGAGACCCCTGTCCTTGTCCGCGGTTTCAAGGGAAATTATTTATTATGGAATATCGCAAGTAGATCCAGATGTGGTGAGAACCAAAAAAAATAAGGCTTCAGGTTTCTGTAAGATGCATACACCTGCTGTCCTCCAGCCGCATACGTGGAAAATTCTTGTCTTCCTAATGCAGCTAGGGATAGGGAGCGCTTAGTCAGTCGTATTTGCTGTGTGTTACAACTTTATAAAATAATATATACAAAATATATATACAGTGGTACCTTGGTTTAAGAGTAACTTGGATTGAGAGCATTTGGCAAGAAGAGCTCACAGTTTTTTAAAATTGTGACTTGGTTTAAGAGCATTGCTTTGGTTTAAGAGCCCCCTGTACCGGGTGGAAGCGCGAGTGGAGGAGGGGCATGGTCTGCATAGCGGGGTCTACAGCCCTGTACTCTGACCCAGGAAGTCTCCCTCACCTTCCAAATCATAGCAGATCCACTTCAGGCTGGGGCTGCAGCCGGAACCAATCGAGTGCCGAGCTGGGATCAGCGCCACTACGGCATAGACTCCAGACGGGGTAAGATGTGTGGATCGCTCCTCCCCACTAAACACCAGGGAACGGCTGCATCAAGTAATCGGATGCAGCTGTCAACTTTGACAGCTGCATCCGATTACTTTATTAGCGGGCACAGCGATTGGACCGTGCCCGCTAATAGCCGTGGTCCTGGGCTACGAGCGGCACCCGGGACCGCGGCGGTCCAGAGCGCGGCCGCAGCGCGGCCCCGCTCTGAACACGTGGAGGCGGCCATGGACGTACGGGTATGTCCAGGGTTGCCTAAGGGTTAAAAACGCCTGTACTATTGATTTCTGCAAAAAAAAAATTAAACGACTGTGACAATTTAAGCTGTCAAGTAGAACTGTTCTATGGCTTCCCTGCTGCTTGCAGAATTTGACCTGTAAGCATATACTAACTATTCAGAGAATACACACAGCTATAAACAGTATTTCTAATCTACTGATAGATCAAAAGAGCATCCATATCCTGTGGCAGAAATTCTAAGATTATATATATATATATATATATATATATATATATATAAAAATATATATATATATATATACATATACATATATATATATATATATATATATATATATATATTGTGTGTGTATATATATATGTATATATATATATATATATATATATATATATATATATATATACAGGATTAGAGAAGCAAAATAACTCTTCTTATCCTTTTAAGGACATTTAACTAATCTAAAATGTCTTCACATTCATAGGAGTAAAACATTCTATAAAAACTCCTTCTTTAAGCGTCAATGCAGGAAATCCGGAAAGATCAAGTTTTAGCAGCATGGCTTTAATACTTTATAGGTATACAGTATCTCCTGGTAAGGATCCCTATTTGTAGGGCTGGGTTGTGTCTCCTATTGGAAGACATCCAGCTTCCTCCTTTCATAGTGACGTGGATAGTAAAGATGGAAGGGAGGTCGGCCTCCTTATATGGGGACATAAGGAGACTTCTCATCTCTCACCCTTTTATTATGTGATAGTAAATATTCCAGTTAGTCGATATTCGCCGGTATATAAAACATTAGTCAGAGTTGTAAGGAGGAGGAACGTCTGATTAACTGACAGAAAAGTTCCATGTTGTTCTGGGGGAATATCTTATTTTACTGGATAATCTCCTGTACCCAAACTATTCTAAATAGGTTCTCTCCACGTTCTGCAATGTATCACCATTCACTTCATTCTGGGCAACAAGTCCAGTATTTTCTTTTAATCTAATCCAGTCCACTCCACACATACACTGCCTTCCCTCATATGTCCCACTGGAAAAAAAATTGGCAAGATACTCCAGGGTGTGTTGTATAGTACGTTGGTTAGAAATAAGCCTCAATATTGTATTGTTTCTGAGCTCCATTTTCTGGATACAGATGAACATTCTTGCTTCAAGGATATTTCCAAGTTATACATAAAACTGCCCTGACAATGTGGTGTCGTACTTACATTGAACAATATGATGATGATGATGCTTGATAATGATGTATAGGAGCTCACTTATGTCATATACATTCATTACTCCCATGGAGCAGGCCAAACCTTATATTACATATGGCCTTAAAGGTATAACATAAGGAGCCAGGAGACATAAAGCCATATTACACTGCACAATATTAAGGGGGGAAAGAGCACCGTTCTGTCAGTTCAGTGCTCGCTTCCCCCTTGTTCCCCGCTCGCTGTCTGTACTGTTACACTCACAGACAGCGAGCAGGGACCAGCCGGAGGGGCATGACCTATTACACCAAATGATTATCGTCCGGAACAGCCAGTAATCAGTTAAGTATGTCCAATAATCGCTTAGTGTAATAGGGCCTTTACTCTAATGTAACTGCCTCCCTGTGTTTAGAAGAATTTTGATTTGATTTTAACCTCTCTCCCCCATCCACACACAAACAATTTCGGCAATATGCATTCAGTTTGGCACCAGATATGCAAATTAACCTCTGGCTAGCTTAGGGTGAACACATGGCATTTTCTAAGGGCCAAGCTATCATTCACAGCCCTGCTGCCCAAACTAGAATGTGGAGGAGAAGGGAGCTGTAGAGTGGGTAGAGTGGGACGGAAGGTAAGAGACAAAAACACACTGCTGAAATCTCTGATATGTCTTCTATAATATGATTCAGAGCATATACTGCTGAGTGCTGCTCTATAATGTCATCAGTGCTGCTGCTATTTCTTAGGGTGCGATACAGATCGAGATCTCCTTTTCTGTGTCATCCACCTTTAGTATATGCACAAACTCATATACTGGTTTGGTTTATTTAGTTTAGAAAAGAAGATCAGCACTAAGATTTTTCTAGTGATCTTTTTACATCTAGGCCTGTAACCATGACAAGGGGGCCTCCTCTATGTCTAGACGAAAGAAGCTTTCTCCACCAGCACAGACAGAGGTTCTTTACTGTAAGAGCATTGAAACTATGGAACTCTCTGCTACATGATGTTGTCATGGCTGATTCATAAATAAGTTGAAGAGACATATCATTAGTTGAATATCTTAGGAGAGCGAGAGTGCTTTTCATTCTGTGTTTCTGCATTTTCTACTTAGCATGCAGAACAGGGCGACATAGATTGTCATCAATGCTGCTGCTATTTCTAAGGGTGCGATACAGATCAGGATCTCCTGTTTTATTATGGTCAGAGGTGGCAATGTGTCTCCTTGGGGACATAGCCAAGCTGACTTCCATACAGTTTCTACCATTCCCCGCATGTAGCACCTCTCTATCCACCGCCGCTATAAACTAAGCGTTCAGCCAGATAACCTATATCTGTTTGTGTTTACATGCACGTCAAGCAGAATTTCTATGGCCAAGTTTATTTTCTTTGGCTCCCGGCCATTGCAGATTGTCGTATTTGGAGGAGCGACAAGAGTGGGCGGAAGTTTTGGGACAGAGCAAAGAATGAGAGAAAAAAATACAGCAAATATGGCTTTGTTTTTTGGCATGTAGGCATAACACACAAACAGAAGGATTCTATCACCGGTCACTCTTCCGATGCTGGAGGGAAATGTCACAGAAACTTTCCTTTGTATGTTTTTCCTACAAAGCCTATGAGCATTGTTAACTTGCACAAACTGTTTCTTTACAGTCTATTCTCATGTATTAGATTGAGCAGACTATACTACGTCGACTTGAAGAACAGAACCGTTAAACAAAGAAAAAAAAAATGGATAAAAAACATATTTTATGGAGTATACATTTTCTTCCCCGGCGGTCAAGGGCAGTGGTGGGGTTACTATCTGCTTCTCTGCTGTTTACGGTATTAGGCTGGGTTCACACTACGTATATTTCAGTCAGTATTGTGTTCCTCATATTGCAACCAAAACCAGGAGTGGATTAAAAACACAGAAAGGCTCTGTTCACGCAATGTTGAAATTGAGTGGATGGTCGCCATATAACAGTAAATAACTGCCATTTTTTCAATATACCAGCCGTTGTTTTAAAATAACAGCAAATATTTGCCATTACATGGCGGCCATCCACTCAATTTCAACATTGTGTGAACAGATCCTTTCTGTGTTTTTAATCCACTCCTGGTTTTGGTTGCAATATGAGGACCACAATACTGACTGAAATATATGTAGTGTGAACCCAGCCTTAGAGGGGATAATTCCTGCCTTTCTGGTGGTCTGTAGTAGTGTTGGAGTTGATGTCTGCTTCCCTGGTGGTTTCGGGGATTGAAATGATTAATATCTGCTTTTTTGGCGGTCTAGGGTTAGGAAGGGGTTGTTGCATGCTTAGTCTTCGAGAAGTAAGGGAATAAGGCCTTGTTCCATCAAAGTCTAAAGTGTTGAAAAAGTTGATACTTAATGTACAGAGGGTTACTCACCTTCACAGACATAGGGCCCTATTACACGGGGACAACCAGCTTACATAGTACAGGTAAAACCACAGTGAGTAATAGGGTCAGTGATCAGCTGATCAGGTCATTTTTACCTCTGAAATAGGGATGGTCCGAACAGAGTTCGGTTTGGGTTCGTACGAACCCGAACTCTCGGTAATGATTCCCGCTGTCTGCCCACTCCGTGCAGCGGGCGGATCCACTGGGAGGACCGCCTGGAAAACTGGGATACAGCCATAGCCATAGGCTGTATCCCAGTTTTCCAGGCGGTCCTCCCGCTGTATCCACCCGCTCCACGGAGCGGGCAGACAGCGGGAATCTGGTGCCGAGCGTTCAGGTTCATACGAACCCGAACCTCGGAGGGTTCGGACCATCCCTACTCTGAAAAAAATAATTCTCAAATGACTGCACATCTCCCCAGACATCTGTGGCCTGCGACTGCAGCAAAAGGTGGCACGAATGATTAGGCTATTGTTTGTGCAGTCCTCCCCATCCAAGGCTTGAGCTGTGTAAGGGTGCTAACACACACGACCGATGTGCAGCAGATCTGCGGCAGATTTGATGGTGCAGATTTGATACTGTGTTCAGTTATTTACATCAACTCTGCTGCGTATCTGCTGCGTATCCGCTGCGTATCTGCAGCAGAAAATTCACTGCGATACGGTGTGTGTGAAGCTACCCTAATACTGTAAAATAGCAGCAAACTATGAGATCGGTGCTTATTTCCATCTAATGAGGCCTTTAGTCATGAATGCATGGTCCTATTTCTCTTACGGGAAGTAGAATGGTATATGCTATTAGGTTTCCACTATCTCTTCCTGCCTGTACTGATCATACAGGTCAGGATAGAGAAGACCGAGTGTTAGCTCTCTATAAGTTTTATGAGAGATTGACATAAGTCGTACTGTTCAGTGGAAAAAAAAAGACCCTGGAACATCATTAAAGAGGAAGTCTGTCAGGAGATTTATGATGCCTGTGACCTAGTTTACAAACAAACTAAGCAACTGGTTAAAGTGCCAAGTGGGCTGCCCCTGCTTGCTTCTTCCTGCCCGGCTCAGCTTGATTGATAGGGAGGACATTTCTGAAAAATGCAGGTTTTTACAAATCTTTACATATATCACATACAGTTTTCAACCACTGCATGCTGGGATTTTTTTTTTTTTAAAGAAGTAGCTATCTTTTCCTCCATGTGTTTTAATAAAATGGTCTGAAAATAATTTGTAAAAGTTTTGAAGAAAAAAACTTACTACAAAAAGTCAAGGGGTATCCCTAGCCTTAGTCCTTGTTGTCCACCACCATAATGGGGGCCCATTTTGATCATTCTTAATAGGCTCCTTCTCTCCTTTTTCTAACAAACCAGCACAATTTAACTTTTTTGTGTTTGTAAATAGTCACATCTTTAGCACATCTATTAATTTGATCTAAAATCCATACAAAAATCCTTCAACACATTGGATGGTTGTCAACAGATTTGGTGATTTATTATGCAAACATTGAGCACTAGCTTGTCCCCAGGGTGGTCCACTTGCCTTAGTATCTTACAAGCAGATTGTGAAACCATATAATGATTATTATACCATAAAGCCATTAACACTGGAGAAATAAAAATAAAGAGGTGTCGTTTTCAGAGAATGATCCCGAAGTATATTACTGGCAATATCATGTTGACCATTGTGCATCCACAAAGACCATTGGCTGTGACTACGGGTCTATAGACCTGAACTGACAGGCTCTATGTATAATGCTATTAGTTTAGAGACATGAAACCCACTAGAATCCAGTAGGAAAAGGCTCCTCTTGAATATGCAAGTGTGCTACGGCCGCCATCCACAATAGATGGCAGCATGACTCAGGCACCTTGTTTCCTTGGGCACTTACTTCATTTCTTCAGTCACCTCTAGTATACCAGGTTGACAAAGGTTATTCGACCGAAGTGGCCCCTAAAGTGCATAACCTATACATATCAGAAATAAAAATAAAGAGATGGCATAATAAGAAAATTACTTTCTGGAGTCGAGTGCGGTTGTTGTATATATTCAGTCTTTATATATACACAGAAGGACCACTTGATTAGAGACACCCAGGATATTGGCTAATGTTACGTCTCGCAGTTGCTGCATATTAGATGATGGTGCTCTCAACAGTCCATTCTACTTCATCTCAAGGATTCTCCATAGGATTAAGGTCTAAAGACTGTTCCTGAAACCAATCAGTGACTATATGACCTTTGAGGTATGGTGCATTGTACTGCTGAAAGAGTCCTTCTGCCGTGGGGTAAACATCTGATGTGGCGGGATAAGCTTGTATAAGCCATACTTTCCAGGTATCCATCTACAGGTATTGTAGGACAAGAGTTCACCAAGAACACATTCCCAACACCATCATGTCACCGCCACCAACCTGAACTGTTGACACCTGACATGTCCAGCAGCTGCCATTGAGAGTAAATGGAGCAGCACTGCATGTGTGACCAAAGATTCATTGTGATTGGAGATTCTGGTTGTGGACTGGGGATAACTTCTAATACTGAAACAAAGGGGGGAAATTATCAACAATGGAATACCCCTTAAATAAGGCCCTGCACCCATGCCCCTTGCCGGATTTACTAAGATTAAATCTGGTGGGCCTGTGTCTGGCACATGACAGGTGCCCCGGAATAGGTGTGGATTTTTGCCATGCTTTACAACTGTTTGCAGGCATAAATCATAGTAATTCAGGCCTCCTCCCTGCCTTGCCATGTTGCCTTGCCCGTCCATCAGGTAAGAGGGGTGTATACCGGGACCGTACAGCAAGTGTGTTAATAAATCCCCCAAATTTTTAAAGGTTCCACACACCTAGAGTTTCTTAAAAAATTTAAAAAAAGGCTTTACTTAAATACTTATACCTCTTTTTCTTCCTGGATCCACCTCTGATTTTGGCTGAACTCTTGACCTCTCCCTGTCTGCTCATGGGGTTGGCTGACTGAATTATCTGTATGTAATTAAAACCATAAGAAATATGTTAAAATAGTTTCAAGATAAAGAGGGGATCTCCTGGAGAGGACTTAAAGGGGTTTTCCAGTCTCTGTACGTTGGGCATAATGCAAGGACTTCCACCAATCAAGGTATATTAGAGTGCTGAGTGCAGAGTACACAAAACCTGCACATGCCAGCCTTTGGCCTTTCCATTCTATCACTTAGGCTTTGTTCACACAACGTATATTTTCGTAAAAACCACGCCCGTTGTAAAACGGCTGGGATTTATACAAAAATATACATGCCATTGCTGCCCATGGAATCCTGGCCGCAGCGTATACACATAGTATACACTCCGGACGTGATCCCTAGCGGCCCCGCAAACAACTGACATATCAGTTTTCTGCGGCCGCTATTCATTAAATAGCGGCCGCAGAAAACCATGTCAGTGCACACTATGGATTGAACAGCTCAGGCGACACGCTCCATAGTGTGCTGTGGGGATCTCTGATGCGGGCGCGCACGGATGTGCCCGCATCAGAACTCTGCTGCTGCAAAGATCATCCCTACGGTACCGCGTCACGGAACGGCCGCTCTCTTACTATGTTTGCACATAGCCCTAGACTGGTAGCACATAAACTCATATGCATATTTTTGCTCCCATATTATAGATGCATGTCCTGGCCTGAAGTCCTGCATTATGGACATAAGACCTGACCTGACCGGGGCCTATTGACCCAAGCCAACAGCAGTCTTTTGGGCCTTATTTTCTTGAAGTTCTTGAAACTGAAGAAAAACCTAAATCTATAATTCAAAATAAATAGCACCAGTAATAAGATGAATAAGATCAGTGTGAAAGGAGAAATCCTGGAGGTGACAGCTGTCAGTGCAGGGGTTAAGACTAAGTTTTAACAGCTGTATATTATTCAGCTCTCAACGAGAGCAAATAGGAGGAACTTTCTCTCTCTCGTCATCAGGAGAATGAGATTATGGAAACTTGAGGCTTTTATGTTCTCGGCTTGCAGACAAGTTGTAAATACATGAAATTCTTCAGGCCACCCACACAAGAGCGATTATTTTCAAGTCAAGAGACATTGAGGTGTGTCACTGAGACCCAAGTTACCAGTTGGGCTACAATATCAGCCATGGTGACCACCATATAAAATGTAGGTGTAGACTTTACATAGGTAATATACAGTTATGTACATACAATGCTTTCAGTCTTCTGACCCTAAAATTTTTCACGTTATGTTGTGCAAAAAATAAATAAATCATGTTTTCCTCACTACACTGTCGTAGAACCTTCCATCCAGTCTGTGGTCCAGAGAACTTTGGATCAGGTTTTTATTAAAAATATAGTGGTGTCTTGGATTACTAGCATAATTTGTTCTGGGACTGTGCTTGTAATCCAAATCACTTTTAAACCAAAGCAAATTCTCCCATAAGAAATAATTGAAATGCAGACAATTGGTTCCACACCCCAAAAATATTTTTTTTTATTCTGAATAAAATGTAAAACAAATTCAACAAACAATAAGAAACAGCTGACTATGTGATATAATAAGTTACTGTACAGTATAGTATCAGCATGTGGAGTATAATGTATAGTAAGTGCATAAACCTGAAAAACACCAGCAATTTGTAGATACAGGATGGAACTGCAGATCCCGATAATGCAGTAACGTAGTACAACAAGCTAGAATTGAGAAGCAGGGCTGTTGCCAGAGGTCTGTGTGGTCACATGACAGCAATGGGGAAGGGGCGTGTGTTCAGCATGGACCAATCAGGAAGTGAGAATCGCAGAGCTGTGCAGGAAGACAGTGACAGAAACTTCTGTATACTGCAGTGTGAATGGCTGAGTGTAAGTGCAGGCACATTATAGCAGCAGTGTGAATAGCTGAGTTTATGTGCAGGCACATTATAGCAGGAATGGAGAGGATGGGAACAAGGGCTGAGAGAGACTGCAGGGAGCATGAAAGAATGAGCAGGGCATATGTGGGCACATACATGCAGCACTCTCTGTCCGGGGAGAGAGGGATTACAGCTAAGAAGAGATTACCCCCCACAGTCCTGTCCTCTGATGCAAGCCCCAGCCTAAAGTTGATTTGCTATGATTTGGAAGGTGAGGGAGACTTCCTGGGTCAGAGTACAGAGCTGTAGACCCCACTATGCAGTGCAGAGAGCTCTTAAACCAAAGCAATGCTCTTAAACTAAGTTACAATTTTTAAAAACTGTGAGCTCTTCTTGCAAAATGCTCTCAATCCAAGTTACTCCTAAACCAAGGTACCACTGCATATCTGTACTTTGCTCCATTCAGCTTCCCCTTAACCCTGACCAGTCTCCTAGTCCCAGCTGCTAAAAAAACACCCCCACAGCATGATGCCGCCACTACCATGCTGCACTGTAGGGACTGTATTGGGGGGCAGGTGATGGGCAGTGATTGGTTTTCTTCAGGCATCACTTAGAATTTTTATGTTCTCCCAATGTTTGGTTGGGTTTGCTCAGGGTACTCTGGTTTCCTTCCATCCCTAAAGGAGACAGAGACTGAGTGGAGTGATGACAAGATATATACAGTGCTAAGGAATAAGTTGGCGCTAGAGATGAATAAACGTACAGCAAATTTGGGTTCGCGCAAACCTGATTGCTGATTGTATCCTGCAGCCTGGAGAAAATGGATGCAGCCATAGGTTGTTCGAACACGCAGCAGGTCATACGAACGATTGCTGGATTGTCCATGTGGCCCATTTATTTTATCCTAGTCAGCCGCACATTCCTGTTTAAACCAAAAGATGTGCAGCCGACAGCTGCGCAAAGCATGTGATCAGCCATGAATTATTTTCTCGTTTAGCAGATGATCCTTGGCCTTTCTACACAGGCTGGACTTTTCCTTTAAAATAGTTCACAATAGAAAAGAAATAGAGATCAGCCCTATTCTGTCCAAGTGGTAAGTCCTGTACTCAGTTATAGGAAAGTATCCTGGTCAAGCCCAACACTTCGTCACTACGGTGGTTCTCTCTATACAAGTAAAAACTGGAATATCTGTGCAATGGAAAAACTGGAAGGGCATTTACAGAATAAAATGTGACCTCTTTATTATTTCAAAGTGCAGACATACATCAGGAGCACTGCAGTGGGTACAGACACCAGCTCATGCGATATTAGCTACAGCTGTTTCACATGCAAGGATGCTTCTTCAGACTGATGGTGTGTTTACACGTAACGATTATCGTGCGAATTTGCACGATAACGATAAAATTCGAACTATAATCATACGTGTAAACGCAGCGAACGATCAAACGACGAACGAGAAATCGTTCATTTTGATCTTTCAACATGTTCTCAAGTCGTCGATCGTCGTTCACAAAAAATTCGCAGATCGTTCCGTGTAAACAGTCTTTCGCCGATTTAACCAATGTGTGAGATAGGCTTAAGCGATCGCAAAACGATCGCAAAACAATTTTCCGTACGATATAATGTACCGTCTAAACGATGACCGTTATGAAAAAAATAAAATTGTTACTCCGACATTGTTAATCGTACGATCGGGCCAATTATCGCTCCGTGTAAACGTAGCATGAGAAAGCTCTATTGTGCATGAAACTGCTGATATCACATGTGCTGCTGTTTGTACCCAGTGCAACCCAGGGCAGCTAAAATTGTATACACTCTGTCTCCTTGCAATCCTGTCCCTGAGCTCTACAGGCAGTTCTTTCCTCCTCATAGGTTGGTTTTTGCTCTGACATTTATTATCAGCTGTGAGATCTTATATAGACAGGGGCTTGTTTTTCCATATCCTGTCCACTCAGCTGAATTTACCACAGGTGACTCCAATTAAGGTGCAAGAACATTTTAGAGATGATCTCTGAGATCTGCAAGAAGATCTCAGAGATGATCAAGAGAAATGGGAGGAGTCTAAATATGTATGTCCATGAAAAAATGTAGTTTTTTCTTTTTTAATAAATATGCAAAAATTTCTAAAATTTAGTTTTCACCTTCTCATTATGGGGTGCAGTGCTCATTGACAGGGGGAACACTTTTTTTCTTATATTAGCAAATGGCTGCAACATTACAAAAGGATCTGAAGATTTACCAAATGCTTTGTAAGTCTGCCAGCCTGCTTGGTGATGGTTTCCAGGCAGCAACAAGTTGTATCACATAGATGCTGGCTATATAACTGATGTTAATGAAAGGTAGATGTGCACTTCAAGGCCATGTTCCCACATAATAAGACACCGGCTGTTCCGTGACCCTTACGGGTGACAGAACAGCTGGTGTCAGGGAAGATCATCCAGGCTGGTACTTGCAGTACCGGTCGGATGATCTTCACTTCTGATGAATTGGGATGTGGGCGCATCTGTGCGCACCCGCAGCCCAATTCCCCGCTGCACACAATGGAGCATGCAGCCGGAGCTGTGCGCTTCATTGTGTGCACTGACAGGTTTTCTGCGGCCACTATTCACTGAATAGCAGCAGCAGAAAACTGACATGTAAGTTTCTTGCGGCGCCGCTAGAGATCATGTGTATACACTCCAGCTGGGATTCCTTAAAAGGCAGCACTACGTATGTTCCATAGTAATCACGGCCGTTGTTACAACGGCCGTGATTATTACGAAACGTATGTAGTGTGAGCATGGCCTAAAACTGTTAATTTTGACATGTGACTAACTGATGTCTTATCTTCTCCCAGCAGGATGCGCGGATCAAGTTTGAATACAATGGAGAAAAGAGGTAGGTGCTGCCATGTGTTGTATAAAGAAGCTTCATTAACAAACAAAGGCCTGAAGCCTTGTTATAGAGTAAGGTGCTTTCCAGAAAGTTCTGACATGCAGAATGGGAACAGAAAGGATTCGAGCCATTGTGATATAAATCTAGGAGCTTTGCCTAAAATCTGCAATATAGAGTGTATGAGTCACCACCAGAGTACAAAATACCCGTCAATACGTGGCACATAATTGTGAATACAGTCACTTTCCTGTTTTTAAATGGTTGCCCACATTATTTCTTAAGTTGGGTATCTACTATTCCTCCAGCTTGGAAATAAATACGTGGTGAAAAACATTTCTTTTAGATGCAAGTATGGGAAAAAAAGTTCTGCAAGTCTCAGTTAAAGGAATATAAACAAGGTGCTTCAGTGTACAATAGGCTGGGTTCACACTGCGCATTTGCAGTCTTTTTAACGTATGTGTTTTTAAATGGTCAACAATGTTTTCATGTATGCTAAGAGAAGAAAAAAATCCCTTTTCATCTGTTTTTTTTTTGTATATATATATATATATATATATATATATATATATAAATAAAGGAAGTCAATGAAAAAAGTGGATGCAAACAGACTGCACACAATTGCATCCATTTTGTTTCATAGAACATATATTTTAAACAGATTGCAAAAACGCAGTGTGAACCCAGCCTTAGTGAGGTTACAGGCCCAATGCTTAAGTTACTATTACCTGGGCTGACTATGGGACCTATTAGACGGCCCAATAATCGGGCAGCAAGGGCTGCATGGACATCATTAGCTATGCAGCCCTTGCCCAATCAACTCACACCTGACCTCTCCCTGCTCCCGATCTTCTCTCCAGTGCCCGCGACAGCAGCATCATCATCTGAGCATCCTGGTATCCTGGCCGCTTAGCCAATCATAGGCCGGGACCGCCATGGCCTGTGATTGGCTGAGCGGTGTGTCAGCTGACGGAGCTGCAGAGCACAGGAGAGAAGACTGGGAGCGGGGAGAGGGAGAGGGATAGTCTGTTTCTGGCATTGACTTCAAATCTTTGGCAGCTAATCTGTCAGATAATCTTTCTGTGTAAATGGACCCTAATAATCAAGGTAACAAGACTGAACATAATAATTCTGACTTGCTTATGGCAGGATTGGGGATCCCATTACTTGTTGCATCCATGTCTCCTGATCTTCACCTTACTAGAGGTGACTCCTCTATACTGATCATACAGGCCTTATTATACCGTGCAGTTTGGTTCTATGACGTATTATGTGTAGGCCTTATCTGTTTCAGCGTAATGGTTGACCTAGGTGCAGGTAGATCTGAGGTGTATACGGTCACAGCTGACTGCCAACATCTCATTATCGCTCTATGTGCTGAGTATAGTAAATAAACTTGCAAAGTCAAACATCATGCAAGTGGGCAGACACATAATCTCTGGTTCTTTGGCTATCATTACACTTCATAGGGGGCAGATGAAGGGGGCCGTTGTGCGGGGGTCGGCACTATGTTCTCGCTCAGACACCCGTGGTTTATCTTTACTGGTAAAAGTAAATGAAGCATGTATTTGGTTACAGTGAAAGATAGGAAAAAGTTAAACTAATCACAGTGGAAAGTGCTGCCAGCTTGCCAAATCTACCCCTTGAGGTTTCTATTGCTGGACATCAATATAACAAGGGGTTTAAAATGTCTCAGCTATTAGACAGCAGTACGTCTCCGTGCGGCACTCACGACATAATAACACTTGCAGTGAATTATGGAATTAGTTGCAAATGATCTGGATGAAAATATAGGCAAATGTGAGTCATGTACAGAGAGAGCAGTGATGAGAGCGAAGCCTGTGCCAGCTCCAGCCGATTCACAGCCACAGGCTTCAAAGGCCTTAGTCACAGCACAATATATTCATTGCATGTATCCATAGCTCCGTTCTCAGGGGTCTCACTTCTAGGAGCCCATTCACTCTGCTGACATCACCATGGGCCACCTCATCAGTCCTGGGCAGGAAGGAATTGTAATCCATCATAGTAGGGAATTTGTGCTTCACATGGGCCCAAGCAAAAATAACAATGACTAGTATTATGATTCGATTCAAGGTCCTAATTTGTATAGTACGGCAGTAATAATACCTGGTTTCTCCAAAAATAAGACAGGGACGTCTGTTATTTTTATCTCTGAATAAAGGCTAGGACTTATTTTTAGGGTAGGTCTTATTTCCGGAGAAACACGTGATGCCCCTACATTGTAGTCTCACTCTATACAGTAGTAAGCCGCTATACTGTATGTTCTACTGTTGTTAGGCTCCTATACTGTTAGTTTTCCTGTAGTTAGGCTCCCAAACTGTATACCTCTGTCCCCCCTCTGTAGTTCTTTCCCCCCATACTGTATACATACACCATTATAATTTTCCCCTATACTGTATACATCCCTCCTCTATAGTTCTGCCCCCATACTGTATACATCCCCCTCTATAGTTCTGCCCCCCATACTGTATACATCCCTCCTCTATAGTTCTGCCCCCATACTGTATACATCCCTCCTCTATAGTTCTGCCCCCATACTGTATACATCCCCCTCTATAGTTCTGCCCCCATACTGTATACATCCCCCTCTATAGTTCTGCCCCCATACTGTATACATCCCTCCTCTATAGTTCTGCCCCCATACTGTATACATCCCCCTCTATAGTTCTGCCCCCATACTGTATACATCCCTCCTCTATAGTTCTGCCCCCATACTGTATACATCCCCACTCTATAGTTCTGCCCCCATACTGTATACATCCCCCTCTGCAGGTTGTCCCATTCTTTATACCTCCCTCCACCCCTCTGTAGTCGGTCCTTGTACCAGGAGCATAAATATAAAGGGCTGGGCCGCCTGACTACTAAGCTGGCAAGTGTAGTCATAACTGCATAACTGCAAGCACTCGTCAAGTCCAGCCATGAAGTAAAAAATCATTATGGGTAGGGGGTGGGGGGAAAATAATTATTTACCTGTACTTAGCAGCTGCTGTATGTCCTGCAGGAAGAGTTTTTTTTATTGATATTTGCTACTGCTCTGGACAGTTCGTGACACGGACAGAGGTGGCAGCAGAGACCACTGTGTCAGAATGAAAAGAAAACACCACTTCCTGCAGGACATACAGCAGCTCATAAGTACTTGAAGACTTGAGATTTTTTGATAGAAGAAAATTACAAATCTCTCTGGTACCAGTTGATTTGAAAGAAAGATTTTTTTTTTGTAAACTACCCATTTAAAAACCACTTGTATAAATGGAGCAGCACTGATATAGTCGCTGGTAATAAGACTCTGGCTCTAAAGCCTCTTAGTGTTTATAAGCGGCCCATAGTCATAAATGTTGCATAATTCCCTGTTATAAAATAGATGTTATTTTCAGTATAATGAAAAACATTTTGTACTTTAGGCAGTAATATTAAAGGACCAATATATCCTGCCGTATGGTACACTGCTTAGTCACTGACATCAGCCCCTGTGGCTAGTGGGGCTCTCACTTCTATGACCGCGCTGTTTTTGCATCCCACAGGGGGGAAAAAAATATACATAAAAAAATAAAAATAATATATATATATATATCTATATATATATATATGCATAAAACAAACAAAGCATAGCCACAAGTATGCAGGTATACCAGAGTATACGGCGATTATGTAGGTAATTCCCTGGGCCCTATTGACTAGAATGTATGTTACTGATGTGTCTGCCTCTTTTCTTATAACAGGATTATTGAGTTCAGGAGGCCGGTAAAGCTGAAGGATGTGCTGCAGAAAGTTACAGATGTGTTTGGGCAAACATTGGATTTGCACTATGCAAACAATGAGGTAATGCGTACTTTGTTTTGATAGTTTCTTGCATCGCAGAACTTTTTTTTTTTTTTTTTTACACGGGATGACTTCATGTTCTGGCTTGTGTTATTGCTGTCAGACTAGCATACTGTCACAATGTTTCGTCACCTCCAGAGAGTGACAACTGGTGGTGTCGCTGCAGCTGATTTACTATGTTGACTTCAAATTAAAATGTTTCCAACCTAATAGCCATTCAATTTAATGGAGCTTGTTAGGACACAGGAGCACGGCAATGCAGGGAAAAACTTATGCTATATCTAAAAGTTAGGAAATAAGTGTCAAATCATCAGATAATTTGCCACTGGGACCCTGGCAGTCTGTAGTATGGGGCTTCATGTGTTTGCTATGAATGGAGCAGCACGTGTACCGCAGCTCCTTTCATTGTCTATGGAGCTGCCAGGGATGTACAATGCTGAGCTACCTTTCATGCATAACTTTTGAGACTGTGAGGGCCTAGTAGCAGGCCTGAGCTTACACTTATGACCAAACTTGTGGATAGGGTTGTATCTTAGAATACGCAAGGGTAGAAAATTCTGGCAGTGCCACTAACAAATCACAGACTGAGACTCACATGGCATGGACAGCCGCTCCACACAGGTACAAATCGGGAGACCAGCTGCTGTGCTGTGTTCTTATATACAAACTCTTAATGAAGAGGTATAGAGAAACGTCACTCACCATTCACTAATATGGTTGTTTATTCATGGAACACACAACGATTGTCAAACAATGGTAGACATAGCAACAGGCAAGGGCTGTTTTATGAAATGGCCGTTGCCTGTGGAGCATCCCTGCAATCCATGTCTCCCGTTGCTTGACAGTTGGTGTTGTGTGTTGCACTAATAAATGACCTTATTAGTCAATGGTGAGTGCCGTTTATATCGTAAAATACCATATGTATCAGTAGTCATATATCTTTATCTATCAATCTATCTATCTATAAATAACATATCTATCTATCTATAAATAACATATATATCAGTCTGTATAAATCAATTTATATGAATATCCTTAAATCTATGCAGGAATGTGGAGCTCCATATCAGAAACTAATGCTCCATCTGCTAAAGACATATATATAGAATTTGTACAGAATGCGGGACCTATAAATGACATGTAAGAAAAGGTGGACATTTGTTTTGAAGGGGTTATCTAGCGCTACAAAAACATGGCCACTTTCTTCCAGCACCACTCTTGTCTCCTGTTTGGGTGCAGGTTTTGTAACTCATTTCTATTGAAGTGAATGGAGCTTAAAGAGGATGTACCACCGGCCGACCTCCAGTGCTTCAGCACCGGCCGGTACCGTTGGATCAAACCGCGCCGTGCACGGGAATCGGGTGGCGGTCCGAAAAACAGACCGCGGCACCGGCTTCCCCGTGCCAGCGCCGATTGATCCGTGGGTTAATGTTAAAGAGGATGTACCGGGTGGTACATCCTCTTTAAAGCGACTCTGTAGCCACAATCTGACCCCCCAAACCACTTGTACCTTTGGATAGCTGCTTTTAATCCAAGATCTGTTCTGGGGTCTGTTCAGCAGGGGATGCAGTTATTGTCGTAAAAACAACTTTTAATCCAGCAGCGCTGTGTCTAACGGCCGGGGCTTACATTTGTATATGCATTAGGCTGGCACAACCTCTCCTTCCCTCCTCCCTGCCCTCCTCAGCATTAGGAATGCTCCAGGAACATTTACTGCTGTTTGAGCTTTGCACAGGTGTGATAACGATCCAGCCCATGTTCATTATACACACAGGTGGGGAATAAGAAGCAATCTGCCTGGATCATTCCTAATGCTGAGGAGGGTGGGGAGGAGGAAGGACAGAGAGGTTGTGCCAGCCTAATGCATATACAAAATGTAAGCCCCGGCCGTTAGACACAGCGCTGCAAGATTAAAAGTTGTTTTAATGACAATAACTGCATCCCCTGCTGAACGGACTCCAGGACAGATCTTGGATTGAAAGCAGCTATACGAAGGTACAAGTGGTTTGGGGGGGACAGATTGTGGGTACAGAGTCGCTTTAAAGGGGTTATCTAGAGCTACAAAAACATGGCCACTTTCTTTCAGAGACAACACGACTCTTGTCTCCAGTTCAGGTGCAGTTTGCAATTAAAGGGGAACTCCAGGTAAAGGGGAAAAAAATGAAACTTCTGCAGAAGCATAAAGCATTACTTACCTATCTATTCCATTTTTGAAACTACCAAAAATCAATTCGTTTTTTTTGGGGGGGGGGGGTTGTTCTGTTTTGTGTTTCTGCACTTCCTGGTTTATCAGTTGTACACAGTACTACTGGTTCCAGAATGCAATGCTTTCCCTCAGCTGTTCATCACAGTCCTCCACCCTGCACATTCCCCGCCCAAAGCTGTTGCGGAACATCTAGGCTGTGTTCACACATTGCAGTTTCATTGTGTTACTGAATAATTTGCAGTAATTTATGATTTCATTGTGGTCCCATCCACACAGTACGCTGTATTCTCTACCTGTAATACCACACAGCACACTGTATTCTCTACCTGTAACACCACACAGCACACTGTATTCTCTACCTGTAACACCACACAGCACACTGTATTCTCTACCTGTAACACAGCACACTGTTTTCTCTACCTGTAACAGCACACAGCGCCCTGTATTCTCTACCTGTAACACCACACAGCACACTGTATTCTCTACCTGTAACACCACACAGCACGCTGCATTCTCTCCCTGTAACACCACACAGCACGCTGTATTCTCTACCTGTAACACCACACAGCACACTGTATTCTCTACCTGTAACACCACACAGCACACTGTATTCTCTATCTGTAACACCACACAGCACACTGTATTCTCTACCTGTAACACCACACAGCACACTGTACTCTCTACCTGTAACACCACACAGCACACTGTATTCTCTACCTGTAACACCACACAGCATGCTGTATTCTCTACCTGTAACACCACACAGCACACTGTACTCTCTACCTGTAACACCACACAGCATGCTGTATTCTCTACCTGTAACACTACACAGCGCGCTGTATTCTCTACCTGTAACACCACACAGCACGCTGTATTCTCTAGCTGTAACACCACACAGCACACTGTATTCTCTACCTGTAACACCACACAGCACGCTGTATTCTCTACCTGTAACACCACACAGCACGCTGTATTCTCTACCTGTAACACCACACAGCACGCTGTATTCTCTACCTGTAACACCACACAGCACGCTGTATTCTCTACTTGTAACACCACAAAGCACACTGTATTCTCTACCTGTAACACCACACAGCACACAGTTACTACCTGTAACACCACACAGCACGCTGTATTCTCTACCTGTAATGCTGATATTGGAATAAAGTAAAGAACTTTTTGAATTTTTTTTTTTTTCATTTCGGATGCACATATGATGATCAAGCATCTGTTATCTTTGAAGTTGAGCCCCACAATAAGGCTCTGATCCTCTCTGCTGTTTAGCATCATTTACTTGTGTTACTGCATCATTTTTGTGAATACGCTGCAGTACTGCAATGACACTCCGACATGTCTGAACACAGCCCTAATTTTACTGCAGACTTCTGCACAATTAGAGAAATCAGTGCAGCAGCTGCTTCTGGCCAGTCAGAGATGGTGAATCACTCAGGGGATTGGGTTAATCAGCCAAGCCTCCTGTGACATCACACCCTGCCCCATGTCTGCATCATCAGCCTGATCTCAGCAAACACACACAATGTGAGACAGAGGCATGGAAGATTTGTCTACTAAGGTGGGAGAGCAGAAGGAGCAGGAGACAATGTGGATTTGCACAGGGGCCATTTTTTTTTCACTTCCTGGATTTCTATTGGCTACCAGTGTGGCAGAACCATACAGATACGGTAATACATTGTATAGACACATATATTTAACTTTTAATGTACTTTTAGTAGAAATTTTTTTTCTTATCCGGAGTTCCCCTTTAAGCTCCATTCACTTCAATGGAACTGAGCAGCAAAACCCCACCCAAGCTGGAGACAAGAGCGGTGCTGTCTCTGGAAGAAAGTGGCCATGTTTTTGTAGCACTGGATAACCCCTTTAAAGCCTAGATTTGCCACTGCAAAAGTTATCTTGTAAGCAGTTGTGCTGCTAATAATAGGGTGGAAAATCCAAGGAAAAGTGGAATTCCGGCTCCGCCATAGGCAGAATACAAGAGAGCAGCTGCCACTCTGGTGATGGAGTATCTGGGGAACTGACAGCATTCACATGCTCTCTTAGTAGCTGATCACTAGGAGGCAATGCTTTCTTTTCCACTATATTTTTGAAAGAAGGGATAATAAAGCTAGAATCTGCGGATAAACACATGTACTGACCAGGTACTATATAATTGTACATGAGTGTGTAATATGTGTTATAATTCACATGTTGCAGTTGTGCAATTCAGGTCATGCAAGGTTTTATTACTGTCGATGCCCATGAAAAGTTTACAAGTTTTCCATTGACATTTATTAGATGTAGTGATGTCCTGATAGAGGGGCTCCATGCGGCTGGTGTGTGCCCCAGGGCCCAAGTGAAGACAGCCGCATAGGGTCCAAGGATAAAAGATAGATAGCAGCAGGGGGGACAGTGCTGGACCTGCTGTAATAACAGCCACATCTGGGGAATACAGTGCTATATACCATGAGCTATGGCTAAAGGGCTGCCTTATTCCTGGTAAGAACCACTATCTGAGGTTAGTTGGGAAGAAGATCAGAAGCAATGTCACATAATGTTATTTTTATGAGTAATAGATACTTGGAGCAAACTTTCATCAGATGTGGTTGGTAAATCGCTAGTAAGTGAATGTAAGTATGAGCGGGATGAGTATTTATCTATCCTAAGATAAAAATAAAGGAAATAATATGAGGGCGGACTAAATAGATCATGTCTAATACTTTACACACCAGATATGTTTGTGTCCATCTGTTAGTACAGGGGTAGGGAACCTTGGTTCTCCAGCTGTTGCAAAACTACAACCCCCATCATGCCTGGGCAGCCAAAGACTTAGCTTTGGCTGTCCATGCATGATGGGAGTTGTAGTTTTGTAACAGCTGGAGAGCCATAGTTCCCTACACCTGTGTTATTAGATGCCTTCCCTACTGATAAGGATACCTGAGTGTAAGTGCAGGCACATTATAGCAGGAATGGAGAGGATGGGAAACACAAGTGCTGACAGAGACTGCTGGGACTATGAAGGAATGAGCAGGGCAGATGTGGGCACATAATGCAGCACTCTGCGGGGAGAGAGGGGTTACAGCTATATACCTCCACAGTCCTGTCCCCTGATGACCCCAAAATGTTCAGCTACATTATGACATCTTTATAGGTCTTGTACTATTACAGACTCAGCTCTAC